>NC_079900.1:0-69209 GCF_024868665.1 Triplophysa rosa | reverse complement strand
CCGGACTGGACGCCGGCTGCACCACCGGACTGGACGCCGGCTGCACCACCGGACTGGACACAGGACTGGACACAGGACTGGACGCCGGCTGCACCACCGGACTGGACACAAGACTGGACACCGGGCTGGACACAAGACTGGACACCGGGCTGGACACAAGACTGGACACCGGGCTGGACGCCGGCTGGACCGGGCTGGGCTTCCCCCTCCTCGGCTTCTTCTTCCTTGACAGGGCCACAGGACATGTGGCCGGTTGCTGAGAAGCGATGGGGAGCCCGGTTAGCTCCGTACCGGAGGAGTCGGACGGGGAGTCCCATGACTCCCTTCGTCTGCGCCGGCCACGGATGCTGATGGGCGGAGGAGGAGCTGCTGGGGGAGAGGCGGACGGTGCGGCCATGCCAATGACCCCAATCTCCATGACGCGACCGTCCGGGATCACGGGTAGGGGAGATGGATTGGGTTGGGCTGAGACCCTGGGCTCCGGCCGATTCATGGCATACCTAATCATGTCCGTGAAGCCCAGCGGTCTCAGCATCCTCATCTCCTCCCGAGACAGCGGCTCATTCAGACCGCCGTTGAACAGGGCCATCTGCTCCGTCTCGTCATGGACCATCTCCCCTGCGGTCTTGAAGAATCGATCTGCGAACTCCAAGATATCAGAGTAGCCCTGTCGCAGACCGCAGAGGAGATGGGCCTGCCTGGATCGCCTTGCCTCCATCTTGCCTGCTGGGCTCAAAACTGGCTCTTGTATTCTGTCAGGAAAAGGCAGAAGGAAGAACCCAAGCGCAGGCAATGGCAGTGAAGGGGTTAACAGATATATTTATTTTACAAAAACAAACAAAAACACCCACAATGGGGAAAACTAAACTGATTAATATATATATATATATATATACACACAAAACAAAAGACTTCCCACGTGGGGGCAAAACGTAAAATCAAAGAGAAGCAAAAACCTAACTCAGAAACTCGACACAACGTCTTAAATAATACAAGGCACAAAACTCACAAAACACGAACAGGCAAGGAACAGGAACACGGGTAGGAACAGGAACACGGGTAGGAACAGGAACACGGGTAGGAACAGGAACACGGGTAGGAACAGGAACACGGGTAGGAACAGGAACAAAACCACCATCCAACACAACGCAGTTCACGCAGTACAAGAGCACAGGACAAAGAAACAAGAGGGTATATATAGGGAAGACAAACGAGGGATAACGACATGGGGCAGGTGTGGGTAATCAAACACTCAGGGAAAGATAACGAGGAAACGAGAGGAATGGGGCCAATGACAAGACACTGGATAGAACGTATATTATTGTCAAACGGACAATAATATGTTTCTCTCCACACATAACCAAAGACTTTGCCATGGCTCTGCTACAGGACCAAGAAAAACATGACTAAGGAAGCAGAGCCATGACAATACACTCTCCTTTTGTTAGAGCTCAGCCTTTGACACTATTTGTCATGAGAAACTCCTCACACAGCTTTCAGCTTTTGGAATTACCAACACAGCCTTTGAATGCTTTTCCTCCGATTTGCAACATTTGAAAGACACAATTTGTGATATACCAGGGACATAAATCATCCCCCAAATCCATCAGTTCTACCAGAAAGACTCAGGAAACATAAAACGATAAATAATATTTATTTAACAATATATTTAATTGTATTGTTGAAGATGTTTGGGCGTAGGCCCCGTCCGATGAAGGAATCATGGCAAAATGATTCTGGTGTTCCTGCCTGAAGATAAGGCAGGGGCAGAGCCTACCCCCGGACTGAGGACGGGGCCAGACCAGGTGGTGGTGGTGCGGAGGATGGAGGTTTCACTCATGCGCTAGTTTCTGTGAACGAAAGAGAGGGTACGTACAATCCTTTTATACTGCGTGCTGAGGGATGATAGGCTCGCCAGTAATTGATTGTGACGTGAGGAGTCTTCCTGATAGAACTTGCGCGAAAGCTTACATTTCTGGTAATGTACATCACAATAAGTCTTAATACCATGTATTCTTGTAATCTTAATTTTTTAATACAATGTTAAATTCATGTTTTATATATTTAAACATTCAAATTATAAAATCATTTTATATTTATTTTTCTAAAAAGTGAAAAAAGACAAGTTTTTATATTTTCAATCGGAAGCTTTATTATGTGTTATAAGTCACCAAACAACTTACAATATACAGTACAGTTGTTCTTTAATGTGGACCCTGTGGTCTTTCAATATATTTTATTTAGGTTTGTCTTTAACTGATGTTTACATTTAGACAAGGAACTCTTGATTCATGATTACTGCTGAAGCCAAATAAACACCCACATATGAAAAATATATCTGCTAAAGCCTAAATGTAAACGTAACGTGAAATTGTATTTTCTCTATATATTGCTGTCATCACAAATCTACATGTAATTCTCATGCTATTCCAAATCTCCAATTTCTCTTTCCGATGCCGTGTAGTAAATGTCATGACATGTTAGATAACTTGTTTTGGCACATTTGCAGTATCTTCTTGTGTAACTGTGTGACTTTAAATCCCAGCCCAGGCCTGCAGACTGCCCAGTGGTTGCCTACTAAGAAAACATCAGGATCAAAGTATTAAGATATCATCAGAATGAAAGTATCAGGACGTAAGTGACCCAGCCAGTGAAATCCAGGCTAAAGTCTCAATATGTAATAATGAGCATCATAAGTTTGATGTCAAGCATTAGTTTCTTTGATTTTATGATTTTATTTTTAAATGATTTTCGTCTTTGACATGTACTTAGCCAATATTAAACATGTCAAGGTTATATTATTTTCACAGAATGTTCTTTACACTACATGGGATGGGATGATTTCATGAAAAGCATCACAACAAATGACTTTAGCTGGGTTTTCACAGGTAGGGTTGCATAAAAACTCAGCCTCTTCTATATACACTTACTGTACATTAATGATTTAAAAATAGACAGAAATTCAGGACATTTTCAAATTCTTGTTGTACAATATGCAATATTACATATTTAAATACTGTAGATTAATTTGCTCTGTAATTTGCAAATTTACATCTGCTCAAACATTCAACTTATTTGGTTAGAATGTTTGAGTGCTGTTTATATCATGACACAAAAAAATGACAGTTTGATCCAGAGCCCGTATTCACAAAACCTTTGGGGTCATAGGTATAAAGCGGCTCAAAGTAAAATTTTGCGAAAAGTATATGTCATAAACTTTTAAATACTCCTAGTGAATTTATGTGATTGGCACCGAACTTGGTGAACATGATGCCAAGACCTTAACTGTGTCTGAATTCGCCTCCTATCTCTTATATAGTGCACTATATCGAGTGTCCGCGTGTGTAGTGTTGAATTCTGAGTAAACAACTCACTATTTCCCATGATTTCCCATTTTATTAAGCAATCCATGAAGCCACATAGGTGTAAGATAACTGTTATGACGAATGTCCGCGACAGTACTGTCAGACGAAAGGTTATATTACGTCAGTGTCTGAAATCGTTCACTCACTTTCATTCACTTCTTCCCCATATAGTGGACTCAAATGTCACGGTATATAGGGAATAGTGAAGGAGTGAGCGAGGGAACGGTTTCAGACACAGCAATTGTGTTGACCTGGTTATTCCTGGAAAGGTTGATAAGATATATCCAAATAGTAAGCCATAGGTGAGCAAGCACCTTAAGTGTTTGCTGAGTAATACAAAAAAATAGCTTTTCAATGAGGAAACTTGTTTGAAGTAAAAAAGTGTACAGAAACAGATTAGACCAATCAAGAGGGCAAAAATAATTTAAATAAGAACAAATTGTATGTGCTCAGTATGGGATGGTTAGAAATTAATGACGGGCCTAAATAATGGATGTAAGTGTGAAAGTAAAATATGTCATTATATGTCAAATAAATGGTTATAAAATAATGATAATGGTTATAAATCAGATATTGTCCCTCCTGAGGATTTAAACATGTGTATGCTAGATTTGAGAAACAAGTTGGTAAAGAAGGTATATGAAATAACTGGCTCCAAGATGGAAGCACATCTTTTTCTTTTAATGAAAAATCTGTAGTTCATTTTTTTAAACAGTGTAAGACTAAAGTGAATAAAGGCCCTGACGATTTAAGAGTGATAGAGTGTTGAAACAGTGTGAAGATCAGCTGTGTCCAGTTTTAACTTACTACTAGTGTTGTTTTTGGCGGCCTGTTTTAATTTTACTTTTAGTCTAGTCTTTGTGTCAAGCTGTCATTTTAGTTTTTATTAGTTTTAGTCACGTTCATACTCTTTTTAGTCTAGTCAAGTTTCAGTCGACTAAAAGTCTGAGCATTTTAGTCTTATTTTGGTCAGAATTATCCAGGACTATTTTCCTATAGTTTTAGTCGACGAAAACTGATGACATTTACTCTAGTTTTAGTCAATGAAAATTGTATTTTAGTCTCTTTTTAGTAATGCAATTTTATTTAACCCAGTCAATATAGTATACGTACCTAGTAGTATAGACGAAACAAAAATTTTCTTTTAGCCAAACCCATTTCAAACAAGGTTATCTTATTATATTATTTTTACCTTATAGACTCAAGAATACATCCATTCCAGACACGGAAGATGCTCTGATTTGAATTTACGGCCATCGGTAGGGGTGGGAATCTCTAGGCACATCACTATGCGATTCGATTACGATTCAGAGGGCTGCGATGCGATGATAAAACGATTCTCGATGCATCTTTTTCCTATACAAATTTTATTTTTCTTGCTGTGTGATTATTAAAATGAAAGTATTTGTCATAACCCAGACCGATTTTACTTCCAATATCCTTAATTAATAAAACAAATGGAAGTGATTTCGCAAGTTCACGTTTGTTGTCAGGTCTACTCGTCTTATGTGTTAGTTTAGTGCTGACCCAGTTGTTTATCTGTATACCTGTGGATTACTTACAGTGTTCAAACCTGTGGATTACGAATGTCTTGGTTATGCATGTAACCTCAGTTCCCTGATGGAGGGAATGAGACGTTGTGTCGAACCGACAGATTGGGTTTGACTTGAGAACCTATCATCTTCTCACTATTTTGAAAAGGCCAATGAAATTGGCGAATTAAATTTGCATGCCGGACTCCGCCCCAGATATCCGGGTATGAAAGGAAGCCGGCGTGCTCATTCATTCACCTTTTGGGCTGAGGAGGCTGAGCATCCCTCGACCGCTGCGGTGGGCGGCCAGCGTTGTGGCATGAAGGACATAACATCTCGTTCCCTCCATCAGGGAACTGAGGTTACATACGTAACCAAGACGTTCCCTTTCTGTCTGTCTCTCGACGTTGTGTCGAACCAACAGATGGGGTTCCTCTGGAAAACGCCACGGCGCTGTGCCGCGTCACAATCTCTAGTGAGGCGATGCTGACTGGCCTAGGCGTTTCAGACGTGAGAGCCATCGCGAAATTTGTCACCATCAAGTGCAGAGGTAGGGGGTCCCAGAGCTTTTACCGAAAAGGTGGGAAGCCCCCTACCAACGGCCGTCACAGGCAGAGGCCTTGTTTCTCTAACAGCGAGAAGCCGCCCGGCACCGTAAGGGCCACTGGGTAAGCGTTATTTCCTCACTGAGAAAATGCGCTACAGAGACCACTTCCTACCGTAGGGAGGAGTTTAGTGGAGATACCAACATGGTCTCGCCATCAGGGGAGAACTCATGGGAAAAAATGTGCGGACTGAAGGAGTTACCCGCAAGATGGAAGTCCACCTAGGGAGGTCATGGGTTGCCGATGTGGGAACCACTTGTGTGGATACATCACACGGAACCACCCAGTGGGGGGGTTACCACGTCTGGAGCACTAGGTCCGGTTAGAGCTATGTGGTAGATAACTCAGCTGTTACCCGGCCTAAGGGGGCAGGGCTGCTCTGCCCAGGAAGGTGCTTATTGATGTATGGAATGCATATTCTTCACCCAGTGCGTGTATGTCTGCCGCTGCTCTCCGGTTTTTATTTATTTTTATATATTTATATAATTCTATATGTCTAAACTGGTTTTAAACAAGTTAAGTCTCACTTATCCAATTTTATTATATTTTTGTTGAGTGGCCGATGGATTGCACTTTATTGAAGTTGCCTCTGAGGAAAACTCGGCGTGTTTGAGGAGTGAAGGATTGGACGTGTGCTGTCGATTTTCGTCGGATTTGTTTTCGTGCTCGGCTCCTGCTTGAGCGGATGAATCGCCGCAGCCTATCTCACCGTGGAGTTGCAGATGTGGTGAGAGTTCCCACGTCTTTCACCATAAAACATCTTTAAGGACTACGCTTGGACATATGGATTAGCATTATAAACCATCAAGGGATTTGTATCAGATTCGGAACTTGGTGGGTGTTCCCTGCGAGGCAATTGTATTATGACTGTGTCGCTGTTTGGTGGCTGGACTTTATTGACTGTGTTGGGGGTGTTCGTCACTTGGAATAGTGTACGTTACCCCTTTAATGTCTTCACCACTGGCTGGTAGCAGTGTGCTAGTCAACTATTCTGCTTCAGAACTCAAGCGTTTGAACTGTCGACAAGGGCTTCGCCTGACGTCAAGCACTTATTTGCGGTGCGCTGAGTTGGGAATTCATCATCGTTCGAGATATGTTCACCGGGGTTCACGGTCAAGTTGTCCAGCTCCTACTGGCAGTCCTGGACCGATACCTGTTTTATGGCCAACAAAGCGGCATGCCTCGCGTCGGAAACAATCACAGTGTGGTGTAAACTTGGATTTTCTTCGTTCCTTATCTAAGACTGTTTTTCATGACCCCTCTTTACAGGAAAATAATGTGATGCCACTTAAAATGGCCTTGATAAATGCCAGATCGGTTACAAACAAAACTTTTCTGTTGAATGAGTTTTTCTCAGCAAATAACTTGGATTTTCTGTTCATTACTGAAACTTGGCTTGCACCAGAGGATTGTGTTTCTCTGTCTGAACTCTGCCCTACGAACTGCAATTATCTCAGTTGCCCTAGAACTTTTAGTCGGGGTGGGGGGGTTGCTGTGATTTCTAAGAATGGGTTTTCATGCAGGCCTTTTCCTATAGATGTTTATTCTACTTTTGAGGCTTTAGTTTGTGAAGTAGATTTATCTGAACCTTTGCTTTGCACCTTGATTTATAGAGCACCAAAATCCAATAAGGATTTTTTAACAGAGTTCTCAGATTTTTTATCTATTTTGGCTACAAGAGCTGATAATTTTCTGCTTTTAGGTGATTTCAATGTACATGTTTACTCAACTTTTAGATTCCTTCAGCCTTACACAATTTATTTCTGATCCCACACATATGCAGGGCCATACACTTGACCTTGTTATGTCATCAGGTTTTCCTATAACAAACATTGAGGTCTGTGATGCTGGGCTGTCTGATCACCTGCCAATAATATTTGAATGTTCTATTGCTGTTTTAAAACCCGAGAGCAGGCCTTCTACATATCTGTCCAGAGTTATTAACTCTTCTACTGCTGTACAGTTTTCAAAGGTTTTTGCAGAACTTCCTGCAGGTGTCACGGCACAGTTTTCTAATGTGGATGGTTTGGTCGATAGTTTTAATATATCATGCACTGGGATTTTAAATGAAATTGCCGCCCTCAAGGTCAGGAAGCAAAAATCCAGGAAACAGCCTTGGTTTAATAGAGAAGTTCGTGTTCTAAGGAAAGAGTGTAGAAGGGCAGAAAGAAAATGGAAAGGACAAATTACAAATCTCTTATCAGTTATTGCAAATTTTTTTGGTTAAATTTCAAGAGACAGTTGCCCTGCAAAGGTCTAAATATTTTTCTAATCTGATTTCTCAAAATTCTCATTGTCCAAAGTTTTTGTTTTCTACCATAAATTCTGTATGTGGGCAATTCCAGCGTTATCGACGTGACATTTTGCGTTATGGACGTGACATAAAAATGCTCAGAGAATGAATTTGTTACGATTATATTGAACCATCTGTTTATATTTTACTGAACCCTTGTTGATAGAGTCTAAACATCAAAAAATGTCAGTCTATGAAAAAAATGTATATTTAAAAAAAGGGAAATAAACATGCGTTATGGATGTGACAAAAAAAGGACGCGGTTTTTGGGAGACGATAAACTTTGTAGGATTTCTATCAAATAAAATGCACAATCCTGAAGCAATAATACCCAATTAATGGAGAAGGGATGCCTCTTTATAGAACATAAAATAGTTACTTTATTTTAATTTTCATGTGTCCATTTATGAGGAATATGTAGTGTTATGGATGTGACAATCCTGAAAATGGCACTTCCCTGACTATGAAAAATCATGCACTAAAAATAAAACAAATGCTTTACAAATTTGAAGAGAGATCTCACATGGGTATTTGAACCACCAAATGTTAAAATCTGTGCTGTGTAGAGAATTTAGCATGAGCCAAATGATCGGAGTCATTTAAAGAAACGCCATAAACCCCCTCCACTCTCGTTTGGTCTTTTGATCTTGATATCCAGAGACCAGGACAGAGTCAGATCTAAATCCAGGGGGTCTGGACTTGGGTTGATGCTCTCACTGAAAGTGTGATAACCCCCCTTTTGTTTCTCTGTAGGATATTTTACGACTCCTAAGTTTCAAAGCAGAGGGGGAGAAGTCTCTCTGTCTCATCTGAGGCGAACCAGAGAAACGTATCTTTCAAATAGGAACTTGTGTGATTCAACTGTCCTTTTCTATAAATATATCTAAATATCTAGGTTATATGTTGTTGCTCTTGCCATTTTTAAATAATCTGTAATTGTTAAATAGGCAAGTTAATTCAGGCTGTGTTCGTATTCGTACCGCCGAATGAATCATGTCTTGATGAACTTCAAACCGTAGCATATTTGATATATAAATGTTTGTCTTTACAATTCCTCCTTGTTTACATATATTGTGTGACCATAGAACACTTTCTTTTCATTATGTAATGTTGGGAATGATATTTTGTAAAGTTGCCAGGAGGTCATAAAGATGCAAATTAGCTGTTGAGTGGACAAAGAACCTCTTCCCTGCTCAACTCTGATCGGTCGATTTAAACTCAGGTGGGCCTGCCCTCTCGTGAAGTTAAATATCGAGCCTGCCCTGAAAACCCTCTCTTCGCTTGCCGCTCTCTTCGTCTTGCTTCTCTTATCTTCCGGCTTCGTCTCTTCGGAGACTGCCCTCCCCCCCCCGGGGGAAAGGATGGACAATGGACTCTGCTGCCACGTGGCTAGGCCATCCGGCCGACCACGAGGCCCGCAACTTTCTGCAGGCCTGCCTTTCTGAAACCTTTTGAACAATTCCATCTCTACACGCGCATATGGATATCAGTCCAGCACAGAGCTTGCAAGTATCCGTTTCTATTTATAGAATAGCTGCGTTAAGTCTGTGCCTCTTTGTTAAAGATGATTTTTATTGGTGTTCAGAAATCGTTGCCATGCCCTCTCTATCTCTCTCTTTCTTCTCACTCTTTCTACCTCCGCGCTTCCAAGTGCATTTATGTTCCATGTATGTTTGTTTTATGCGATCGTCATTGTTTTTGTCATCATGTAGAGTAGAGTTTAATAAACAACCATATATATTCATTTGTGATGGGTTTTCTCTATTCACGCTCACAAACTTGGTCCCTTTTACTGTGTTTCGATTTACGCTACCTTTGCTCTAAATCCTGTTTGGTAAAGTCAAGTATATAATATCATTGATGCATTCGCGGGACGAATGCATACAAGTGTTGTTATGCTTTATATTACTAATCAGAGACCGTAAAATATGTATATTTGATCACGATTATTATACGTATTTTCCTTTGAGCTAATTTAATTCCTTTAACTGAAATTGATGTTTTAAATAACTCATTTCATGGATATGATCTTGAAAGATCTGGTGGAGAATCACATGGTGAGCTTTGCTCATCAATATAATAACGTTAGCTAAAACCGCTACAGCTGTTACCATAGTAAAAACCGCTGGTAAAAACTTAATTTTTTTGTGGTAAGGTTGACATTTTCACGGAATTGCCCATTACATCCTCCTCCTGGGATTGGTATTGGTCATAGCCCGGAGCTGTGTGAGAAGTTTTCCATCTTTTTCATAAACAAAATTGCTTGTATTAAATCACAGATTGTTATAAATCCATCTCAGAAGGTTTGGTATTTACCTACGAGTCTGCTAAATTTTCACATTTTCATCCTATCTCGCACTCCGAGTTGTTGAACATAGTGTCCAGTTTAAGATCAACCACTTGCTCTCTTGACGTTATGTCAACCTCGCTATTAAAGGAAGTGTTGGAGGCAATTGCTCCGAATATTATTTCCGTTGTCAATAGTTCCTTACAGACAAGGTTAGTGCCATCTTATTTTAAACATGTAGTGGTTCATCCGCTGCTAAAGAAAGCAAATCTAGATCCAGCTGATTTTAACAATATAGACCTATTTCGAAATTGCCATTCTTATCAAAAGTACTGGAGAAAGTTGTATTAAATCAGTTATCTCCTTATTTAATTGAGAATAATATATTGGATCCCTTTCAGTCAGGTTTTAGATGTAAGCATAGCACTGAATCGGCCTTGTTAAGAGTGGTAAACGACTTGTTATTATTTGTGGATTCTGGAAATTGTGCAGTCTTGGTACTGTTGGACTTAAGTGCGGCATTCGATACAGTAGATCACGGCATTCTTTAACAGGTTAAAAACCGAGATTGGTATCTGTGATTCAGCCTTAGAGTGGTTTGAATCCTATTTTACTGCGAGGAGTTTCTCTGTGGAGTTAGGTCAGTCTCATTCATCACCTGTTTTGTTACTGGTGGGGTACCGCAGGGCTCCATTTTGGGTCCAATTTTGTTTGCTTTATATATGCTCCCTCTTCGTTACATTTTTGAGTTTTACAAGGTCCCATATCACATTTATGCGGACGATACCTAATTGTACATGTCAATTAAACCTGGGTCAAAGTCCTTATTCGGCTTGCTTGCTTGCGTAAACGACATCAAAAGCTGGATGGGTGAAAATTTTCTTCAGTTAAACGAGAACAAGACTGAAGTCATTTTATTTGGCTCCCCTCATTTGGTCAACACCCTGTCCTCTAGTTTAGGACCCTTGCAAGCAAATATCCGTACTCATGTAAAGAACTTGGGTGTTGTTTTCGATTGGGAGTTAAAATTCAACAAGCAAATAAACTCTGTTGTGAGTGCTAGTTTTTTCCAACTTAGGGGTTTAAGTAAACTGAAATCTTTTCTATCTTTTGGTGATTTAGAGACAGTTATTCATGCCTTCATTTCTACAAGGCTTGATTATTGTAATGCTCTGTATGCTGGTGTCAACCAGTTTTCCCGTTCACGTTTACAACTGGTTCAAATGCTGCAGCCCGTTTCTTAATGGGGAAGAAGAAGCGGGAGCATATCACCCCTATTTTAGTACATCTGCATTAGCTACCAGTTAAATTTAGAATTGAGTACAAGGTTTTAACTTTTGTATTTAAAGCCTTGCATGGTTTGGCTCCAGTTTATATCTCAGACCTTATTTGTCCATACTCACCTCGGAGATCTCTTAGATCTTCCTCTGAAAATCTATTAACTGTCCCTTTGTCTCATTTGAAATCTAAAGGTGATAGAGCATTTTCTGTCTTTGCCCCTAAGCTGTGGAACTCGTTACCTCAATCTGTTAGGTTTTCATCTTCCTTATCTGGATTCAAATCATTATTGAAAACGAATCTTTTTTCTCAGGCCTTTTCAAAGTTGTTGGATATGTTGGTCTTAGTGAGTTAATTTTCTCGTTTCTTTTTTTACCTGGTTTAATGTTGTTTCTTTTTAAATTTTTTGTTTTTCTGTATTTTTATTTTATCATTGTAGTATGTTACTGTGAAGCACATTGGTCAGCATTTAATGTTGTTAAAGGTGCTATATAAATAAACATGACCTTGACCTTGTTTTAACGCACATATTCAATCGATTTAAGGTTCGATTGAAGGTCAAGCATTGGCTAAGGTCACAAAGTGACAAACTGTAGTAAAGTAGTGGGTGTGAAATTGACGGGGCTGTCAGACTTCTACAATAGGCAAGTGCTTAAGAAAGCAAATAACATTATTTCAAACACTTCTCATCCACTTCACAATTCAGACCCTTCCTTCTTGATCTTTGTAAAGGGTTGATATAGCCAAGACCAACAGATTCAAATGTTCATTTGTACCTTGTGCTATAAGCATGATCAACTCAAGTAGGAAGAGGTAGTTTTTAAACTTGTTTTTATGTTTATTTATGTGAATATTTTGTGTATTTGTCTTTGTATTTGGTGTAAGATGACTCCATGTTGCAGAACAAATTGCCCCTAAGGGAGGCAATAAAGGTTACTAAGACAGTTTTAAAAAACATTTATTTTTTGGAACCTATCCAATAACTGATTTTAATTTATTTGTAACCAAAATAAGTCATGGATAGAAGCCAAGTTCTAACACATTTAAATATTAAAACTTTTAAATGTTTGTAATGTGTTAATTCAATCATGAATTAATGGTGCCATATTGCTGTGACTTCACTTATGAAGGCTCACTACACTGAAAATGTTTTAAATGACTGTGTCATTTATTTAAAGGGGATTTTCACATTGGTCTAATTGAAAATCATTGTTTCTGTTTTTAATCTGTCTTGTTCAGTTTGGTTAAGAGCAAATTACACTCGTCTTGGACAAAATCAAAAGAACCAATTTAGTTGATTTAGTATTTTTGATTAACCACAGAGGTTTTTTGAGTCAGCTGCGGCTGGATGCAACGGATTGGCGAGAGTAGCCGCGTGGAATCAGGGTGTAGCTAGAAACGGAGACGTGAAGTCGGACACCTGCTGCTTGCTGTAGTGACGTTCGCGCATATCTTTTTATAATCGCAAATGAAGTAGATTTGTCAAATAGACAATTTTTTTTTTTTTAATTAGCAACCAGAAATACATTGTATAGAACATGTTATGTGCTGCTTAATACTGCGTCCCCCAAAATAATGGTAAACATAAGTTCCCTTTCTGTCAGTCTCTCGACGTTGTGTCGAGCCGAAAGATGGGGTTCGCTCTTGAGAACCTATCAACTTCTGACTAGTTTAGAAAAGGCCAATGAAATTGGCAAATGAAATTTGCATTCCGGACTCCGCCTCCGGATATCCGGGTATAAAAGGGAGACGGCGTGCTGCATTCATTCACCTTTTGTTCTTCGGAGCCTTCACACTGATCGGCTTCGAGACTTCAAACTCTACGCCAAATTACTGCTGGAATCTTATGACGTGGTGCAGCGGACGGTCCCTTCCTGCAGCGCCTTCTCCTGGGCGTCTCGGCAGTGCCAGAAGTGTTCGAGTGTTTTTATCTAAAAGAGCAAATTTCTCCAGCGTGGCATGTCCCGCTGTTCTCATGGGTGCAACACACTCATCGAGGAGGGGGACGGACACAGTGTCTGCTTCCAGTATGCTGGGGCAGACGTTGTGGATATGTCCTGCCCGCACTGCGGGTGGTTGACGATTCAGACGTTGCGTCACAGGTGGCTGTGTTCCCACGGGACTCAGCCACCACCTCGTTTGCTCCCCGTTCCATGACGGCAGGACTACGGCCCTGCCGCCTGCTACGGCAAGCAGCGAGGGTGATATGAGGATTACTGTGAGCGTTAATCCGCCAGCCACTGGCTCACGGACCGTTCGCACCTCGTTTAGCTCGTCTGACCGTTCCCCAGGAGACGGTCCCATCGTCTTGTTCCTCAACCACGTATTCGGAAATGGTACGTGACAATAATGAGATGTCCCTTGCAGCATCGGGGGGTGACGTACTGCCATCCGACTCCGTCGATTCCTCGGAGCTCCCTCCCTCGGGGGGTCGAGCCCAGGAAGAAGCGGACGTCAAAATGTCAGCCATGCTTTCCCGGACCGCCGTCAGAGGTGGGTTGCAGTGCCCACACTGCCTCCCAGCGCTCGCGGCTGGTTACATGGTGCCTTGGGTTTGAGTGCGGCTCCAAGCCGCGCCCGCCCCCAGTGCCGTGTTTACCGGAAGTGCATGAAGAACTTAGTAAGACCTGGAACGCCACTTTCCGGCACGTTCACGTCAAACAAGTTCTGTCACCCTCTCTTCCCTCGAGGGTGAGGCAGCTAGAGGATACGTCGATGTCCCCCAGGTGGAGCATGCCGCCACGGTGCACTCGTGCCTGCAGGTGGCGGCCACCTGGGGGGCTCGACCTAGACTCCCGTCCAAAGCATGGAGGGTCTCGGCATCTCCGGTGTCAAGAGCTTACATTGCTGCGGGCCAAGCTGCCTCCTCTCTCCACGCTATGGCTCCTGCCAGGCCAAGGCGTTGAGAGAGCTCCACGAGGGTAAGACCGACCCAGCGCTTATGCAGGAACTCCGCACCGCCACGACCTCGCTCTATGGGCGACCGCGCGGGCCCTGGGTCGGGCGATGTCCACACTTGTGGTCCATGAGAGACACCTCTGGCCGAATCTTGCACAGATGAGTAACACCGAGAAGGTCCGCCTTCTCGACGCACCCATTTTGCAAGGGGGGGATGTTTGGTGATACTGTTGAGCCGCAGTTCTCGACAGTAAAGAAGCAGACAGAGGATATCAAGCATATCCTCCCTCGCTGCGACTCGGCCGCCTCGGCCGTCGAGTCCCGTGCACCATCTGCTTCCCAGCAGCCCTGGTCCTCTTTGACGCCCCCTGGCTCTGGCGCCCCCCACTCAGGCGGCCCCCCGGAAGGGACATCGAAGAGGAGACCATTGCCCCGTCCGCAGCCATGGCGAAAGCAGAAGTGGCCCTCATGGGAAGACCCCAGGGAGATCGAGAATACCATCGGGCTCGACACCAGCCATTCCACGCTGGGTGGTCGATCTGGGACGGTTCCTGCCCCGTCCCAACAGCCCACTCTCTTAAGAGTTTCTTCTCTCTCTGGGTGTTTATCACAGCCCGCTCTCACCCTCTACACGACGGTGCTCGGCAACTCGACGTTGCGTCACGGCGAGACCCAATGTCGAGGATAATCAGTAGCCCTCAGCACTCTCAATCGACAGTGCGTTGTACTACATCATCGCCAGGCAGGTAAGCAGCAGAGCCGATCTCCTCCCCGGGGGCCTCCCCATGGCAAGGGATCCGCAATGCTCGCCATCGAACCACCCCCTGGGAGGTCGATGAAGCAGATCATACCCCTAGCCCCTGTCTCGGTCCCTGGGAGCCTGACTAGAGCCCCCAAACCGTCACGGTGGCTATGGGATACAATCCGTCTCGGCTACGCGATACAACTTACCAGACGCCCGCTCAAGTTCAGGACATCCTTCCAACCTCAGTCAGACGTTAGGATGCTCCCGTGCTTCGGGCCAGGGTCACCACCCCTCTGGCAAGCAAATCGTGCTCGTCCCTCTAGCCGGGATGTTCAACGGGTTTTGCAGCCCGTACTTCATCGTCCCCAAAAGGGGGGGTTGCTAGATCTGCGTACCCTGAACAGGCACCTACTCAAGCTGCCGTTCAGGATGCTTACGCAGAAGCACATCCTGGCGTCTACCAGATGTCAAGATTGGTTCATGGCAATCGACCTGAAGGACGCTTACTTTCATGTCTCGCTTTCGAGGGCGGGCATATCAGTACAGAGTCCTCCCTTTCGGTCTGCCCCTGTCTCCACGAGTCTTCACGAAGATCGGGGGAGCCGCCTTCACTCCCCTCGGGGAGAGAGGTGTGCCGGTACTAACTATCTCGACGACTGGCTAATCTGGGCACACTCACGAGATCTGTTGTGTATGCACAGGGACCTAGTGCTCCAGCACCTAGATCGGTGGGGACCACAGATCAGCTGAGAACGAAGCAAGCTCTCCCCTGTGCAGAGCATCCTCTTTCTCGGTATGGAACTCGACTCCGTCCCCATGACAGCGTGACTGACTCAGCTTGCTCTTTTCTCGGTTGACTTGTAGTCCCAACCGATCTAGGTGCCGGAGCACTAGGTCCCTGTGTGTACACAACAGATCTCGCGAGTGTGCCCAGATGAGCCAGTCGTCGAGATAGTTTAGTACCCGCACACCTCTCTCCCTGAGGGGAGTGAGGGCGGCTTCCACGATCTTCGTGAAGACTCGTGGGGACAGGGACAGACCGAAAGGGAGGACTCTGTACTGATATGCCCGCCCTCGAAAGCGAGACATGAAAGTAAGCGTCCTTCAGGTCGATTGCCATGAACCAATCTTGACATCTGGTAGACGCCAGGATGCGCTTCTGCGTAAGCATCCTGAACGGCAGCTTGAGTAGGTGCCTGTTCAGGGTACGCAGATCTAGAAACCCCCCCTTTTTGGGGGATGATGAAGTACGGGCGGCAAAACCCGTTGAACATCTCGGCTAGAGGGACGAGCACGATTGCTTGCCAGAGGGGTGGTGACCCTGGCCCGAAGCACGGGAGCATCCTAGCCTCTGACTGAGGTTGAGAGGATGTCCCGAACTTGAGCGGGCGTCTGGCGAGTTTGATCGCGTAGCCGAGACGGATCGTATCCTGTAGCCACCGTGACGGTTTGGGGGCTCTAGTCAGGCTCCCAGGGAGCGAGACCGGGGCTAGGGGTACGATCTGCTTTATCGACCTCCCAGGGGGTGGTTCGATGGCTGGCAGTGCGGATTCCTTGCCGTGGGGAATCCCCCGGGGAGGAGATCGGCTCTGCTGACTTACCTGCCTGGCAATAATGCAGCACAATGCACTGTCGACTGAGAGTGCAGAGGGCTGCTGATTATCCTCAAAATTGGGTCTCGCCGTGACGCAACGTCGAGTTGCCGAACACCGTCGTGTAGAGGGTGAGAGCGGGCTGTGATAAACACCCAGAGAGAGAGGAAACTCTTAAGAGAGTGGGCTGTTGGGACGGGGCAGGAACCGTCCGGGATCGACCACCCAGCGATGGAATGGCTGGGGTCGGGCTCGATAGTATTCTCGATCTCCCTGGGGTCTTCCCATGAGGGCCGCTTCTGCTTTCGCCGCGGCTGCTGACGGGGCGATGGTCTCCTCTACGATTTCTCTTCCGGGGGGGCCGCCTGAGTGGGGGGCGCCCGAGCCGGAGGGCGTCGAAGAGGACCAGGGCTGCTGGGAAGCAGACGGTGCACGGGACTCGACGGCCGAGGGCGGCCGAGTCGCGGCGGGGGAGGATATGCTTGATATCCTACTTCTTTACTGTCGAGAACTGCTGCACGACAGTATCACCAAACAGCCCCCCCCTGCGAGACAGGTGCGTCGAGAAAGCAGACCTTGTCGGCGCTACTTATCTGTGCAAGGTTCGGCCAGAGGTGTCTCTCATGGACCACAAGTGTGGACATCACCTGACCCAGGGCCTGCGCGGTCACCTTGGTCGCCCGCAGAGCGAGGTCAGTGGCGACGCAGAGTTCCTGCATAAACGCTGGGTCGGTCTTACCCTCGTGGAGCTCTCTCAACGCCTTGGCCTGGCAGGAGCCACAGCGTGGAGAGAGGAGGCAGCTTGGTCCGCCGCAATGTAAGCTCTTGACACCAGAGATGCCGAGACCCCACATGCTTTGGATGGGAGTCTAGGTCGAGCCCCCCAGGTGGCCGCCACCTGCGGGCATGAGTGCACCGCGGCGGCACACTCCACCTGGGGGACATCGACGTATCCTCTAGCTGCCTCACCCTCGAGGGAAGAGAGGGTGACAGAACTTCTTTGACGTGAATGTGCCGGAAAAGGGGCGTTCCAGGTCTTACTGAGTTCCTCATGCACTTCCGGTAAACACGGCACTGGGGGCGGGCGCGGCTTGGAGCCGCGCTCAAACCCGAGGCACCATGTAACCAGCCGCGAGCGCTGGGAGAGGCAGTGCGGGCACTGCAACCCAACGCTCACGGCGGCCCGGGAAAGCATGGCTCACATTTCGACGTCCGCTTCGTCCTGGGCTCGACCCCCCGAGGGAGGGAGCTCCGAGGAATCGCCAGAGTCGGATGGCAGTACGTCACCCCCCGATGCTGCAAGCGACATCTCATCATTATCACGCACCGTTTCCGAATACGTGGTTGAGGAACAAGACGGTGGGACCGTCTCCTGGGGAATGGTCAGACGAGTGAGAAGAGGTGCGAACGGTCCGTGAGCCAGTGGCTGGCGGATTAACGCTCACAGTAATCCTCATATCACCCTCGCTGCTTGCCGTAGCAGACGGCAGGGCCGTAGTCCTGCCGTCACGGAACGGGGAGCAGACGAGGTGGTGGCTGAGTCCCGTGGGAACACAGCCACCCATGACGCAACGTCTGAATCGTCAACCGCCCGCAGTGCGCGCAGGACGTATCCACAAGTGCTGCCCCAGCGTACTGGAAGCAGACCTCGTGTCCGTCCCCCTCCTCGATGAGTGTGTTGCACCCATGAGAACAGCGGGACATGCCACGCTGGAGAAATTTGCTCTTTTAGAGAAAAAACTCAAACACTTCTGGAACTGCCGAGACGCCCAGGGGAAGTCGCTGCAGGAAGGGACCGTCCACTGCACCACGTCATAAGATTCCAGCAGTAATTCGGCGTAGAGTTTGAAGTCTCGAAGTCGATCAGTGTGAAGGCTCCGAAGAACAAAAGGTGAATGAATGCAGCACGCCATCTCCCTTTTATACCCGGATATCCGGGGGTGGAGTCCGGCATGCAAATTTCATTCGCCAATTTCATTGGCCTTTTCTAAACTAGTCAGAAGTTGATAGGTTCTCAAGAGCGAACCCCATCTGTCGGCTCGACACAACGTCGAGAGACCGCCAGAAAGGGAACTCTTTATATCCTGATAGCAATCAGAAGTATAGTGGTCAAATATTTTTTTTATAATTATATTTCGTCTGTGAAAGGCATAGGACCAAAAAACGTTCACCCAATCAAAACGTTCTGCACGAACGCTGTGACTGGTCATGTGTACATTCTCAGCCAACGTATTTTCCATACCACTGCGCACCCTGTGCACACAGACATCATACGTCATCAGCGCACTCACGTGTCAATGTAGGGAGAATGGTGGACAATCTGATGGAGACAGCTCCGGCAGTTAAACGGTCTGAAAGACGATACCATGGTTGCTCTCTTTTTTTTGGAGAGATATGTACATGCTTCCAGAAGAATTTAATGGATTTAGTTTGTAATCCGTTACATGGATTTACGAAATACATTCATGTGTTTGGAGGAGGCGTGGCTTTGCACGGTGAATCGCATAGAGGGTAGTATTATAATTTCAGTGCTAGCAGGCTAAAGTTAGCACCTTTCCAAATCAACCACTCCATCTTTAACCTAAACCTTGTCTGTGAAACCGGGTGAAAGAATCACTTAAGTTAACACTTAAAGAGTACATTCCTCAATATTTTTAAGGGCTTATTTTGGTTTATGGAGTGTCCGACAACAAGTTTATGTACATACATGATGTAAAAATACTATTATTTCGTAATAATAAGCAGTTTTTATTACCTTACTTCTTGACTGACTCTCAAATGATTCGTTCCGCGATTCATCTGTGTAATCTCCGCCTTTCCGCCAGCGTAGTCTGATCTGATTGGTCAGATAGTGTAGTCTGCTGTGATTGGTCAGATGGTCTAGTCTGCTGTGATTGGTCAAATGGTCTAGTCTGCTGTGATTGGTCAAACGCGTTCAGCATGTGTCGCAAATGGACCGCCTATCATTACTGCTGTATTACGGTTTGCAGGTGGTTGGATATTAACAGTGTATAGAGAGAGATGGCGTCGATTTTACCTTACCAGTTCGAGCCCGAGTCTGACGAATCATTCTTTAATCCTTATACAGATGCCAGTAAGAAAAAGGACTGTTTTAGACACTTCTCTTGTAACAGTTAGTTATCACGGCATACAGTGTACGGTGTTCGTATCTTCAGATGTTATTATAACTATAGTACACCACGCAGTTCTTGAAATAAAGACTTTGCGAGTTAATATGGTTGAACACTTACATTAGCGCAACGAGTTTATAGCTAACGTTAGGTAAACAAACAGTAACAACCCCAAAAATAACGGTAACGTTAGCTAAACACAGACATGAGATAACGTCACACAAATTTAATTTTAAGTAAAGACAAAAATAAAGAGTCACACTTACAGGTTGTGATTCGGTGGAGCTTACAGGTCCAAATAAAGTTGGTATTGCAACATCTTTTAAGGAAAGACGTTTAATGTATCCTGCAGTAAAGGCGCCAAGATTGATGAAGCAATCTTCGGTAAAATGACGCGCGCAAAGTAAAACGTTCGGTTTATACTCCTTTGGTGTCGTTTGAAAAATAAATAGTAACCATTTTTTCCTCAGAAGTTCTTCCTTTGGTAGTGAAAATAAGACTGACTTAGTTTCACTACATAGAACACAGCTTCTCTTAGACATGATGCACACGTCACGAACGAGCTAGTACAGTGTTTGGGGAGGAGAGAGTTAAGTTTTCGCAGTCAGTAGGCGGGGATTTTTCTAGTGACGTAGGTACATTGTGGTTAAAGATTCGGACAGGTCATGGCTTGTTCGCGTGATTCAGAGTCGATTACCTTTTTTATAAGCTAATAACTTTGTTATTCGTTCACCTTCGGATTTACAACTTGGCAGATTGCTTACATTCAAACACGGCAAAATTAAACACTTCATGAAATGTATTTTTTATGATCTCGAGGAATGTACTCTTTAAGAATCAGTTTAGACTTTACTGAAAGCTGCTTTATACAAGTCTTTATTAAAGTATCCTACTCTTACTTTTTACTATACATTTTTTGACACTTAAGTCGAAGCTTCAATATTCTAAGGAGCATTTCTGAGATGTTTTATTCATATGAGCCCAGGTTCTGAATCAAATGCAAAAAATGAATTTGTCAGATTACACCTACCTTATCTTTAACATTAATGGTGTTACAGAAAGACACATCTTCGTCTATATTTCAGTTCTTCAACTTCTTTTCGTAGCTCTTCTGTTTCTTCTCCTTTCTGTTGATTGAAGTGTTGATAGAGTTTTTCCAGTAACTCGTGTTGTTTCTGACGTTCTTCCAGCATCTGTTTGAGTTCTTGAACATGTCGTTCTTTTCTCTCTCTGAACTCATTCAACTCTTCTGCTTGTTTTCTGGCTTCATCTTCATGTTTCTTCTTCATCTCTTTTATTTTCTGCTCATGTTCTTCCTTCATGTCTTTTCTCTCTTTCTCTTCTCTTTCTTTTCTCTCTCTCTCTTGTGTTTCTCTTGTCATCATCGCCTTCACCTGTTCTCTTTTAATATCATCAATTCTTTTCTCCCATCTCTTTCTCTCTTCTTCTCTTCTCTCATCATCTTCTCGTTGTTTTCTCTCCCACATCTCTGTTCTCTCTCTCTCCTGCTGCTCATAATGTTTCATCATTTCAGTTTTCTTCTCTTGATATTCTCTCTCTTTCTCTTCTTTCTCTAGTTTCAGTTTCTGTCTCTCTGCATCTCTCTGTTGTCTCTCTTCTTCTCTCTCTTCTTCTCTCTCTTTCTCAATCTTCTTTCTCATTTTCTCCAGTTCTTCTTGTTTTTCTCTCAGTTGTTCTTCATGTTTCTCTCTTCTCTTTCTCTCATCTTCCTCTCGTTCTCTCATCTGTCGTTTCTTGTCTTTCTCCCATTCTCTCTCTTGTCGTTTAATTTCCTCTAGAGTCTCTTTTCTGTCGTTTTCAGTTTCGCTTATTCTTCTTCTCCATTCTTCTCTCTGTCTCTCTTCTTCCTCATGTCTCTTTTGCTCCTCAGATTCTCTCTTTCTAACATCTTCTTCTTGTCTCTTTTGTAATTGTGTTATAATCTGTTCTTGTTCTTGTTTGATCTTCTCTTGATCTTGTTTGTATTTCTCTTCTCTCTTTCTATCCTTCTCTTCTCTCTCTCTCTGCTGTTGTTCATAAAGTGATCTCTGATGTTCAGTCTCTCTCTTCATCTCTTCTATCTTCTGAAGATGTTCAGCTCTTTGTTGTTTTTCTTCCTCTATTTGTTTCTGTTTCTCAAGCTCTCGTTTCTGTTGTTCTGTTTTCTCTTTCTCTTCAAACTCTTTTCTCAGAATTTCCTTCTGTTCTCTGAAGTTTTTCTCCATCTGCATTCTTTCCTCGTCTGCTCTTCTCTTCTCTTCCTCTAATCTCTTCATCATGTTCTCTTTCTCCATCTCATGTTTGGCCTTTAATTCCTCATTCTTAGTCTGAATTTCTCTCTCTTTCTCTTTCAGTATTTCCTCCATTCTCTTTTTAATGCTCATCTCTGCCTCTTCAAACATGCTGTTAGTGAAATATCGACCGTGATTTGTTGTTTTCATCTCTTCTATCATGTTTATCAGTCGAGTCACTTGACTTCTGTCTTGTGTTTCTCTGTTATTAAACGCCAAGAATCTGTTTCCACAGTCTCTGATCAGTTTCTTTAGATCCTCCGATTTACTTACATTCACATAGTCTTCTATAGTTTCATCCTCAAGTTTATCTCCATTAGTGAACAGAACGATAGTGAACTGTGCAGCTTTTGTACCAAATATTTTCTTTATCAGATCTACAGTGTCTGACTCCTCTCGAGTGAATCTTCCCAAAGTCAACACAATGATGAAGACATGAGGTCCAGGTGATGACAGTGACACACATTTCACTATTTCATCAATCACTTTTTCATTTGACAGTGTGGTGTCAAACAGTCCTGGAGTGTCAACAACAGATACTGATCCACCATCAACTTCACCAACTCCTTTCTCACAAACACTCGTCACTGAATCTGACCTCAGTTTGCTCTCAAACACTTTTCTTCCCAGAATTGTGTTTCCTGTTGCGCTCTTTCCATTTCCTGTTCTCCCGATTAGCACGATTCTCAAACATGTCTGATCATCTGATTCACCCTCAGCACCTGAAAATAATGTAAAGTTCATAAATATATGGAGGCTAAATTAAAGTTAAGCTTCATTTACAGCATGTGTGGGCTTCTGTCTATTACCATACAAAATAATGTATTATTATAGCAAACAAAATAATTCAACTCCAACTCATAATTTGTACGTCAAACATAAATGTTTTTGTTTTCTCTCCGCTCTGATATTGTAACAATATTTAGGCTATCTTGATCATAAGGGAAATAAAATAGATGGAAATAAAAGATCTTTGGGATGAAATAACCTGCTCATGATCTGAAGCACTTTAGCGCACTTGTTGAACACAACAGAGTTGTAACACACAGACGCAAACAGGGGTCCCCAGGCAAAATGAATGCATAAGGCCCTTTAGACAGATTTAGTTTTTTTTTAATGTATATGGGCATGCAAATTTGTACTGTGATTCGCTAGTGGCCCTCACCTACTGGGCGTTCCTTGTTGTCCAATAGAACATAGACAGACCCCTCTCAAGAGTTAGGTGAGTGACAAAACAGTGTCTGACTCATTAGAAAAGTGATTTGAAAAGCAAAAGCAGGGCTCTAGAAAGCAACTAAAATGTTCGCAAATGCGATCGTTTTTTTATAACTTTCGAGGTCAAATTTCACAGGGTCCCTTTCTGTCGGTCTCTCGACGTTGTGTCGAACCAACAGATGGGGTTCCTATGGAAAACGCCATAACACTGTGCCCTATCAGAATCTCTAGCGAAGCGACGGTGACAGGCCTGGGCATGTCAGCCGTGAGCGCTACCGCGAAATTGTAACCTACCAGTGGGTAGGTAGGGGGTCCCAGAGCTTTCTTGAAAGGTGGGAAGGCCCCTGCCTCACAGGCAGCGGCCTTGTTTCTCTAACAGCGAGAAGCCGCCCGGTACCGTAAAGCCACTGGGTAAGCGCTACTTCCTCAAGTGGGGGATGCGCTACAGAGACCACTTCCTACCGCAGGGAGGAGTTAGTGGAGATACCAACATGGTCTCACCGTTAGAGGAGAGCTCATGGGAAGAAAGTGCGGACTGAAGGAGTTAACCGCGAGGTGGAGGTCCACCTAGGGAGGTCATGGGTTACCAAGGTGGGAACCAGCATGAGGATACATCAGACGGATACATCAGGTGATGGGTGTAGCCCAACCCGCAGCTCTGCAGATGTCTGCAAGAGAGGCGCCTCGAGCCAGTGCCCACGAGGAGGCTGTACTCCGTGTGGAGAGAGCTCTCACCCAGTGGGCATAGGCGATCTTAGGACAGGTACGCCATAGTGACGGCGTCCATGATCCAGTGCGCCAATCTCTGTTTGAGACAGCCCTCCCTGCTGATCTCCAAAACAGACAAAGAGCTGCTCAGAGATTCTGCGGCTCTGCGTGCGGTCCAAGCAGAGGCGCAATGCGCGTACTGGACACAACACGGATGGGGTTGGGTCTTCCTCCCCGGTGGGGAGCGCCTGTAAGTTCACCACCTGGTGTCTCGGGGGAGTGGTGGGAAATTTGGGCACGTAGCCGGGCCGGGGTCTCAAGATAGCGTGAGAAAAACCGGGCCCGAGTTCTAGGCAATCTGTGGACACGGAGAATGCTTGTAGGTCCGCTACCCTCTTGAGCGTCCTCCCGAGAGCCGTCTTCATCGTGAAGTGAGAAAGAGCGGCATCTCCGAGGGGCTCCAGGACCGCATCAAGGTCGTAAGAGGGTACGGAGCGTGGGTGAGGTGGTAGCCTTCCCGCACCCCTTAGGAACCAAATGATCAGGTTGTGCTGTCCTAGAGACTACCAGCAACTGGGTCGTGATGAGCGGCAACAGCGGCTACATACACGTTCAGTGTGAAAGGGGAGACATTATTCTCGAGTCTCTGGGAGGACCGCACCCACTTGATCAAGCAACTCTGCGTGTCTTCTCTTCGAGAAGAGCACCAGGATGAGAAGAGGCACCACTATAGGCGTATAGTCGCCTAGTGGCCAGGGCCCTAGCCTGAGTAGTGGTCTTAACCGCTGCAGGGGTTAGGCCACTCAGGATCTCCTCTTTCCGTCCAGGGGCCAGACATGGAGGTTCCGGAGGTCTATCCCGTGATGCCATAACGTGCCCTTCCCCTGGGAAAGCAGGTCCTTCGTCAGGGGAATTGGCCAGGGGGGAGCTGTCGTCAAGAGCATTAGCTCCGAGAACCAAGTCCGGTTGGGCCAGTATGGCGCAACTAGTACACTTGATGCTCCTCTTCCCTGACCTTGCACAGGGTCTGTGCAATGAGGCTCACTGGGGGGAAGACGTACTTCCGCTTGTCCCACGGCCAGCTGTGCGCTAGAGCATCCGTGCCGAGGGGGGCCTCGGGCGGGGAGTACCTTAGCGGGCAATGGGTGGTGTCCAGGGAGGCGAAGGGGTCTACCTGAGCCCGCCCGGACTGTACCCAATGAGCTGGCTGCGCGGGGGTGGAGTCGCCACTCTCCGCGAGGCGTCAACTGACGAGAGAGCGCATCGGCTGTCTGGTTCAGGTCGCCTGGGATATGTGTGGCTCGCAGGGATCTGCTCACCTGCGGACTCCACAGGAGGAGGCGTCGGGCGAGTCGTGTTAGCTGCCGTAAGCGAACGCCACCCTGGCGGTTTAAAACGCTACGGCAGTTGTGCTGTCCGACCGGACCAGCACGTGCTTGTTCTGCACGAGAGGTTGTAACCCCTTCAGTGCGGGTAGCACATCCAACAACTCTAGGCAATTTGATATGCCTGCGCAGGCAGGGGCCCGTCCATCGCCCCGACACTGCGTGCCTGTTGCACACGGCACCCCAACCCTGCAGGGAGGCGTCTGCGACCCTGACGCGTCTCGACCTGCCCGAGAGGGACCCCCGTCCGTAGAAAGGTCATTGAAGACCAAGGGGTTAGGGTGCGTCGGCAGAAAAGCGTAATCACCATCCGCCTGCTGCCGGTGTGCCACGCTCTCCAGGGAACTCGACT
This sequence comes from Triplophysa rosa, assembly GCF_024868665.1. NCBI lineage: Eukaryota > Metazoa > Chordata > Actinopteri > Cypriniformes > Nemacheilidae > Triplophysa > Triplophysa rosa. The sequence continues at coordinate 43,532 of NC_079900.1, read as the reverse complement.
CTGTAGCCAGTGTTGGAGCGGTCTCATGTGCATCAACCCGAGGGGTATCACCACCGTCGAGGATGCCATGTGCCCAGGAGCCTCTTCCCGCTGACTGCTTGAAATATTCCAGGCAGTTCAACACTGACTGAGCGCAGTCGCGCTGTAATGGAGACAGAGTTGAGTTCCATACCAAAAAAGAGGATGCTCTGCACAGAGGAGAGCTTGCTCTTTTTCGGTTGACCTGTGGTCCCAATCGATCTAGGTGCCGAAGCACTAGGTCCCTGTGTGTACATAACAGATCTCACGAGTGTGTCAAATGAGCCAGTCGTCGAGATAGTTTAGTACCCGCACACCTCTCTCCCTGAGGGGAGTGAGGGCGGCTTCCACGATCTTCGTGAAGACTCGTGGGGACAGGGACAGACCGAAGGGGAGGACTCTGTACTAATATGCCTGACCCTCGAAAGCGAACCGTAGGAACGGGCGATGACGAGGGAGAAAGAGACATGAGAGTAAGCGTCCTTCAGGTCGATTGCCATGAATCCATCTTGACATCTGACAGATGCCAGGATGCGCTTCTGCGTGAGCATCCTGAACGGCAGCTTGAGTAGGTGCCTGTTCAGGGTACGCAGATCTAGCGACCCCCGCTCTTTTGGGGACGATGAAGTACGGGCTGTAAAACCCGTTGAACATCTCGGCTAGAGGGACGAGCACGATCGCTTCCTCACCAGAGGGGTGGCGACCTCGGCCCGAAGCACGGGGCATCCTTGCCTCTGCTGAGGTTAAGAGGATGCCCCGAAACTTGGGCGGGCGTCCGGGGAGTTGGATCGCGTAGCCGAGACGGACCGTATCCCGTAGTCACCGTGACGGTTTGGGAAGCTCTTGTCAGGCTCCCAGGGACCGACAGGGAGGCTAGGGGTACGTTCTGCTTCATCGACCTCCCGGGGGTGGTTCGATGGCTGGCAGTGCGGATCCCTCGCCGTGGGGGGGACCCCCGGAGAGGAGATCGGCTCTGCAGTTTTACCTGCCTGGCGATGATGTAGCACAACGCACCATCGAATGAGAGTGCTTAGGCTGATGATTATCCTCGACATTGGGTCTTGCCGCAACGTCGAGTTGCCGAACACCGTCGTGTAGAGGGTGAGAGCGGCTGTGATAATACCCAGACGATGATGTGGCACAAAGCACCGTCGATTGAGAGTGCTTAGGCTGCTGATTATCCTCGACATTGGGTCTCGCCGTGACGCAACGTCGAGTTGCCGAACACCGTCGTGTAGAGGGTGAGAGCGGCTGTGATAAACGCCCAGAGAGGGAGAAAACTTTTAGAAAGGTATTCTCGAACTCCCTGGGGTCTTCCCATGAGGGCCGCATTGGCTTTCGCCGCGGCTGCTGATGGGGTGGTGGTCTCCTCTTCGATGTCTCGAAGAGGACCAGGGCTGCTGGGAAGCAGACGGTGCACGGGATCTCGGCGGCCAGAGGGCGGTCGAGTCGCGGCTGGGGAGGACATACTTGATATCCTCTGTCTGCTCCCTAACTGTCGAACTCGACAGTATCACCAAACAGCCCCCCCTTGCGAGATGGGTGCATCGAGAAAGCGGACTTTCTCAGAGTTACTCACCTGTGCAAGGTTCAGCCAGAGGTGTCTCTCCTGGACCACAAGTGTGGACATCGCCCGACCCAGGGCCCGCGCGATCACCTTGGTCGCCCGAGAGCGAGGTCGGTGAAGCCGCGGAGTTCCTGCATAAGCGCTGGGTCGGTCTTACCCTCGTGGAGCTCTCTCCGCGCATTGGCCTGCAGGAAGGCCATAGCGTGGAGAGAGGGGACAGCTTGGCCCGCAGCAGAGTAAGCTCTCGACACCTCAGATGCCGAAAAGCCTACGTGCTTTGGACGGGAGTCTAGGTCGAGCCCCTGGGGGACATCGACGTATCCTCTAGCTGCCCCACCATCGAGGGAAGAAAGGGTGATGGAACTAGTTGACGTGTACGCGCCGAAGGGGGCGTTCCAGGTCGTACTAGGTTCCTCATGCACTTCCGGGGGAACACGGCACTGGGGGCGAGTGCGGCTTGGAGCCGCTCTCAAGCCCGATGTACCGTGTATCCAGCAGCGAGCGTTGGGAGAGGCAGTGCGGTGCACTGCAACCCAATGCCGGCGGCCCGGGAAAGCATGGCTGACATTTCGACATCCGCTTCTTCCTGATCTCGACCCCCCGAGGGAGGGAGCTTCAAGGAATCGTCGGAGTCTGATGCCAGTAAGTCACCCTCCGATGCTGCAACAGACATCTCATCATCACGTACCGTGTCCGATACGTGATTGAGGAATAAGACGGCGGACCGTCTCATGGGGAACGGTCAGACGAGCAAGACGAGGTGCGAACGGTCCGCGAGCCAGTGGCTGACGGATTAGCGCTCACAGTAATCCTCATATCACCCTCGCTGCTCGCCGTAGCGGGCGGCAGGGCCGTAGTCCTGCCGTCACGGAACGGGAAGCAGACAAGGTGGTGGCTGAGTCCCGTGGGAACACAGCCACCCGTGACGCAACGTCTGAATCGTCAACCGCCCGCAGTGCGGGCAGGACGTATCCACAACATCTGCCCCAGCGTACTGGAAGCAGACACCGTGTCCGTCCCCCTCCTCGATGAGTGTGTTGCACCCACGAGAACAGCGGGACATGCCACGCTGGAGAAATTTGCTCTTTTAGAGAAAAAACTCGAACACTTCTGGAACCGCCGAGACGCCCAGGGGAAGTCGCTGCAGGAAGGGACAGTCCGCTGCACCAGGTCGTAGAGCCGGCAGTCTTGTAGCGAAGTCTGTTGATCATGAGCGAAGGCTCCGAAGAACAAAAGGTGAATGAATGAGGCACGCCGTCTCCCTTTTATACCCGGATATCCGGGGGCGGAGTCCGGCATGCAAATTTCATTCGCCAATTTTCATTGGCCTTTTCTAAGAAGTCGGAAGCGATTGGTTCTCAGGGACGAACCCCATCTGTCGGTTCGACACAACGTCGAGAGACCGACGGAAAGGGAACTTCAGTTTCTGAACTGTCTCTCTCCCTCACGTTTATCAAAACAGACAAGAATCCACATTTCACGTGGTGCATTCGGAGAATATTATTTACCTGAATTACAGCTGGGTGTGAATGTGCTCAAAAACATGTTGCACTTTCTTCCCTGACAAGTGTTCCGCACATGCAGCCGACATAAAGGAAAAATCCTATCCAGTGAAGTGTTTTCCGTGTTGACTTCTATCTTTTGCGATGTCCTACAGCTGTGAAAAACAAATGCGCCAATGTCCGCTAATGTCCGATTCGCGACCTAATGACTCATTTGAACTGATTCATCTTGTTGAAACAACTCTTATGTCAAACACTGAACTCACGAGACTCACTGTCTGAACCCATCAAATCAGTCACTCAAAAAACACCTTAAAAATAAGGTCTGGCAAACGAAGGCCAGTGGCAAAATTACATCTTACAGAGGGCAACAAAGGAGGATTGTGAAGAGTGACAGGTTATATTTGCATCAGATCATTTCATAGCCAATACATAACTTGAAAGAAGTTCATTATGGTATGGTCAAGGTCTTTATGATTACTATAAAAACGGGTGCGACCAAATAATAAGTTGGTGCGACCAACTGAGAAAGTGAGTCGCACCTGAGCGACCAGTGGGAAAAATGAGCCCTGAAAAGACAAATCTTTAATTTGTAAATGATATTTCATTGAATGCATTACACTAACCCCCTGTGGTGATAAACCAGTATGAACCATAAACATGATTTATACCTGCATTCATATAAAGATGAGAGATGAGTCATCTTGAAAAATACAAAAAATAAATCCACTCACCCACTGATTGAATCTTCTCTAGTAACTCTTTGATTTTTTTCTCCTTTCCCTTTAGTTCATCTTGATATTTCATCTCCATTTCATGTCTGACCTGGTTCTCTTGAGCTCTGACAAACATCTGAAGTGAATATGGTTCAGTCTTCATGTTCTCTATATAATCCAGTAGATCTGGAATCTGTTTGGATTTTCCATGTCCCTTCAAGCCCAACACTTTGTACCGAGTTCTACAGAGACTTAGAGATTCTGACAATGCCTTTACAAAGTCTGTCACTGATCTGTTAACAGCAAACTCTGCTGTGAAAATCATCATCAAGTGATCCCTAGAGCCAAATATTTTCTGGATCTTCTCAATTTCCGCTATGTCTTCTTCTGTCAGTGGACCAACAGGTATGATGATGAGAAACACACAAACTCCAGGATCACAGAGAGACACACAGTTGAGAGTCTGACACATCATCTTTTCATCTGAGAGTCGTGTCAAAGCTGGAAGCTCCACAACAGAGATCTGACGTCCATGTACTTTCTCTTCTTTCTTCACACACACTGATGGGCTGAATACTTTATGATTTAAAGGTTTTCCTCGTAGAAGTTTGGACACGGTGACCTTTAGTGTTGCATCAGTTCCACACAACACCACATTCAGCTTTGAGTTTACACTCACTGATGCTGAAAAAAATGGGTAAAGAGGCAGAAAATGTCTTTGTTACGGATGTAACCTCAGTTCCCTGATGGAGGGAACGAGACGTTGTGTCGAACTGACAGATGGGGTTTGTCTTGAGAACCTATTAACTTCGACTAGACTTAGAAAAGGCCAATGAAATTGGCGAATTAAATGTGCATGCGGGACTTCACCCCGGATATCCGGGTATAAAAGGGAGATGGCGTGCTGCATTCATTCACCTTTGGGCAGAGGAGCCTGAGAGCCTCTCACGACTGCTGCAGCGGGCGGCACGCGTTGTGGCATGAGGGACACAACGTCTCGTTCCCTCTGGGTAAGCGCTATTTCCTCAATGGGGGATGCGCTACAGAGACCACTTCCTACCGTAGGGAGGAGTTTAGTGGAGACACCAACATGGTCTCGTCGATAGGGGAGAACTCATGGGAGGAATATGCTGACTGAGGGGAGTACCGCAAGGTGGAGGTCCACCTAGGGAAGGTCATGGGTTACCAAGGTGGGAACCAATCATGAGGAAACATCAGACGGAACCGCCATGCTGGGGGGTTACTACGTCTAGAGCACTAGGTCCAGTTAGAGCTATGCGGTACAGAGTCAAGCTGGTACCTGGCCTATTCTTCACCCAGTGGGAGAAGAATGGAGGCGTAGCACGCTGCCCAACCTAGGAGGGGGCAAGGTGCTTTCGCAGGCGTACGCCCTACTGGCCGTCGGTCTTACCTGTTGTCATGTGCGTACTGGACATGACACGGATGGGGTTGGGTCTTCCTCCCTTTCTTGCACCTGCAAGTTCCCCACCTGGTCCAGAAAGGGAGTGGTGGGAACTTTGGGCACGTAGCCGGGCTGGGGTCTCAGGAGAATCACCGGGCCCGAATCAGGAGAGCCGTCTTCATTGTGGGATGAGAAAGAGCGACATCTCCGAGGGGCTCGAAGGGAGGCCTCTGGAGGCCCACCAGGACCACATCAAGGTCCCAAGAGGGTACGGCGCGCGGACGAGGCGGATTCAGCCTTCTCGCACCCCTTAGGAACCTAAGGACCAGGTTGTGCTGTCCTAGAGACTTACCAGCAACTGGGTCGTGATGTACGGCAATGGCGGCTACATACACGTTCAGTTGTAAGAAGGACAGCACGTTCCCGATCGAACAACTCCGCGGGTTATAAGAGGCGCCACTTATAGGCGTATAGTTGCCTAGTGGCTGGGGCCCTGGCCTGAGTGATCGTCTCAACCACTGCGGGGGTAGGCCACTCAGGATCTCCTCGTCCTGTCCAGGAGCCAGACATGGAGGTTCCAGAGGTCTGGTCTGGGATGCCTTAACGTGCCTGTGGCAAGGGGGACATGCTTCAGCGAGGACTGCAGCGGGAGAGAGAGTTGGGAGACGAGCGGTAAGTGAGTGGGGTGAGTGCAAATGACGAACACCTGTGTCCTATTCCAGTATCTGGCGTAGGGAGGCTTAAATGCCAGCGAGGCAGCAGAGCTCAAGGAGAGAGACGGACGCTACTACTGGCGGCTGAGATGGACCCAGAGAAGCTGGACTAAGGAACCCTCTTCAGTTATTGAGAGTGTGTTTATGTTTTGTGTTTTGAAGTGCGTGTGGCGCAACGTCGTGTGAAGACGAAGGAAATAATTCAAAGTACCAGTAGTAGCAACCCCGATCCCAGCCTCTTCCTTCCTGTGTCTAGTGAACTTGTTACAGTGCCCTTCCCTTGGGAAAGCAGGTCATTCGTCAGAGGAATCGGCCAGGGGGGAGTTGTCGTCAAGAGCATTAGCTCCGAGAACCAAGTCCGGTTGGGCCAGTATGGCACAACTAGTAACACTTGATGCTCCTCTTCCCTGACCTTGCACAGGACCTGTGCAATGAGGCTCACTGGGGGGAAGGTGTATTTCCGCTTGTACTTGCGCTAGAGCATCCGTGCCGAGGGGGGCCTCGGACAGGGAGTACCATAGCGGGCAATTGTAGTCAATGTGTCTCATGTACAGCTGCTTTGTAACAACGAAAATTGTAAAAGCGCTATATAAATTAAGTTGAGTTGAGAGTTGAGCAATGGGTGGTGTCCAGGGAGGCAAACAGGTCCACCTGAGCCTGCCTGAACTGCACCCAAATGAGCTGGACTGCGTGGGGGTGGAGTCACCACTCTCTGCAAGGCGTCGACTGACGAGAGAGTATGTCGGCCATCTGGTTCAGGTCGCCTGGGATATGTGTGGCTCGCAGAGAGCGGATCACCTGCTGACTCTACAGAAGGAGGCGTCGGGCGAGTCGTGTTAACTGCTTTGAGCGAATGCCACCCTGGTGGTTGATATACGCCATGGCAGTTGTGCTGTCTGACCGGACCAGCACATGCTTGTCCTGCACGAGAGGTTGCAGTCTCTTCAGTGCAAGTAGCACAGCCAACAACTCTAGGCAGTTGATATGCCAGCGCAGGCGAGGGCCCATTCATCGCCCCGACACTGCATGCCCATTGCACACGGCACCCCAACCCTGCAGGGAGGTGTCTGTCGTCACCACGACATTCCTCGTAACCTGCCCGAGAGGGACCCCTGTCCGTAGAAAGGTCATTGAAGACCAGGGGGTTAGGGTGCGTCGGCAGAGAGGCGTGATGACCATACGCCTGCTGCCGGTATGCCACGCTCTCCAGGGACTCTGTAGCCAGTGTTGGAGCGGTCTTATGTGCATCAACCCGAGGGGTATCACCCCAGCCCCAGAATGCCATGTGTCCCAGGAGCCTGGGAAATTGAAATTGTTTCAGGGGGACCTCTGACTGCATGAAAAGGTTCAAGCAGTCTAACACTGACTGTGCACGCTCGGTAGTCAGTCGCGCTGTCATGGAGACAGAGTTGAGTTCCATACCGAGAAAAAATATGCTCTGCACGGGGGAGAGCTTGCTCTTTTCTCGGTTGACCTGTAGTCCCAAACGATCTAGGTGCCGGAGCACCAGGTCCCTGTGTGTACACAACAGATCTCGGGAGTGTGCCAAGATGAGCAAGTCGTCGAGATAGTTTAGTACCCACACACCTCTCTCCCCGAGGGGAGTGAGGGTGGCTTCCACGATCTTCGTGAAGACTCGTGGGGACAGGAACAGACCGAAAGGGAGGACTCTGTACTGATATACCTGCCCTCAAAAGCGAGACATGAAAGTAAGCGTCCTTCAGGTCGATTGCCATGAACCAATCTTGACATCTGATAGACGCCAGGATGCGCTTCTGCGTGAGCATCCTGAGTATGGGCATTAGTCAACATGTGTCAGGACCCACTCACCTTCGTAATCATACTTTAGATTTAATACTGTCTTACGGTATAAATGTGGACGACGTTAAAATCCTTCAGCAGAGTGAAGACATTTCGGATCATTACCTGGTATTATGTTTGCTTCACTGGCCTACGGCTGCAAATAAAACTCATTGTTACAAATATGGTAGAACAATAACTTCAAATACCAAAGATGCGTTTCTCGATAATCTGCCCGAATTGTCTCAAATCATGAGAAATAACGTTGAAGATCTTGACATTACCACTGAAAATTTTAATTCCACCTTCTCGGTAACGCTAGACAAAGTTGCTCCACTACGTTTAAAGAAGATTAAAAATGGCAGCCCCACACCGTGGTATAATGAACACACTCAGGCTCTAAAGAAAGCGGCCCGAAAAATGGAGCGCAACTTTAAGAAAACTAAATTAGAGGTATTTCGTACAGCATGGAAGGATAGTATTCGAAAATACAGGAAAGCCCTAATAACTTCTAGATCCGCCTACTTTTCATCACTAATAGAAGAAAACCAGCACAACCCTAGGTTTTTATTTAACACGGTGGCTAAATTAACAAAAAATAAATCGTCAGTGACTTCTGATCCTGTATATCAGCATAGCAGTGATGAATTTATGAACTACTTCACATATAAAATCCAAGATATTAGAGAAAAAATTATAACAATGCAATCAGAAGTGAAACCCGCTGAACAAACTAACTACAGCGCCCTTAAGGAGAAAATGCAATTATTTTATACCGTAGATCAAGATGAGCTGTCTAAAATTATTAGATCATCTAAATCAACAACATGCATACTAGACCCTATACCTACAAATCTACTGAAAGAGATGCTCCCAGAAATTATAGATCCTCTTCTTGGTATTATTAACTCATCTCTGACATTAGGACATGTGCCTAAAGCATATAAGGTGGCTGTTATAAGGCCCCTTGTCAAAAAACCCCAACTCGACCCTAGAGAACTAAGGAACTACAGGCCTATATCGAATCTACCTTTCATATCTAAAGTTCTGGAAAAAGTAGTTTCAACTCAATTATGCTCCTTCCTCCAAAGGAATGACATCAATGAAGAATTCCAGTCTGGATTTAGAGCATGTCACAGTACAGAGACTGCTTTGATCAGAGTTACAAATGATCTGCTATTGGCGTCTGACCGAGGTTGTATCTCGTTATTGGTGCTGCTAGACCTTAGTGCTGCATTCGATACCATTGACCACAGCACACTCCTACATAGACTCGAAAATTATGTCGGCATTAAGGGAATAGCTTTGAAATGGTTTAAATCTTATTTATCCGACCGTTTTCAATTTGTAGCAATAAACAATGAGGTGTCACGCAAATCGCAAGTCCAGTACGGTGTACCACAGGGCTCAGTCTTAGGGCCTCTGCTCTTCGCATTATACATGCTACCTCTAGGAGATATAATAAAGCGACACGGAGTTAGCTTTCACTGTTATGCTGATGATACTCAACTTTATATTTCCTCGAAGCCTCATGAAACACAGCAGTTCCATCGAATAATGGAATGCATAGTCGATATAAAAAACTGGATGAGTAACAACTTTTTATTACTGAACTCGGACAAAACGGAAGTGTTACTTATTGGACCGAAAACTGCTATAAGTAACAACCAAGAATACTGTTTAACTATTGACGGATGTTCCATAAAACCCTCGTCGTCAGCAAAGAATCTTGGCGTTCTATTCGATAGTAATCTGTCATTTGAGAGCCACGTCGCCAACACCTGTAAAATTGCGTTTTTCCATTTTAAGAATATATCTAAACTACGTCATATGCTGTCAATCTCAGATGCAGAGAAGTTAATTCATGCATTCATGACATCAAGACTAGATTACTGTAATGCACTGTTAGGTGGTTGCCCTGCAGGCTTATTACAAAAACTCCAATTGGTCCAAAACGCGGCAGCTCGAGTTCTTACACGTACAAAAAAGTATGAACATATTAGCCCGGTTCTGTCAACCTTGCACTGGTTACCTATAAAGCATCGCGTTAACTTTAAAATCTTGCTTATTACCTATAAAGCCTTACATGGTTTAGCTCCTCAGTACTTGAATGAACTCCTTTTGTATTACAGTCCTTCACGTGCATTACGCTCTCAGGCGTCCTGTCAGTTGGTAATACCTAGAATTTCAAAATCAAGTGCAGGTGGTAGATCCTTTTCCTATCTAGCGCCTAAACTTTGGAATAGTCTTCCCTGCACTGTCCGGGAGGCAGACACACTCTGTCAGTTTAAATCTAGACTAAAGACGCATCTTTTTAATCTTGCATACACTACTCTTCCATAATATAAATCTTCAGAGGGTTTAGGCTGCATTAGTTAGATCAACCGGAACCAAAAACACAACTGATGTACTTGTTGCATCAAAGAGTACAGAACAGTACTCTACTCTCAGCCAGTCTTGTCTCATTGTTCCAAGGTTACCACAGCGAGCAGGATGCAGTTCATGGCCTGACCTGATGGTAGAGCGGAGAATGGGAAGTGGGGACCTGACAAGAGCTGAGATGATAGAGCTGGATAAAGAAGGACGCGGTCTCTTGACATGTCTTCACCACAAAACTTCAAATGCTATTAGATTATTAATGATAATCTTAAACTACAATTTATTTTATTATTAAGTTTATTTATTTTATTTAGCCTTGTTGTGCAAGTTCTCTGGAGCTTGTGCAGAGGCAGCAGCTTTTGCCAGAGGGGAACTGGAATCCCCTGGTTGGGCCTGGGTTCTCCTGAGGTTTTTTTTCTCGATTAGAGTTTTGGGTTCCTCGCCACCGTTTGCATACTGTTTTTGCACTATCTGCCTGACCGGGGGGGCTGCTTTAGAATCTTAAAGTTTTACTTAATTAATATTGCATATAGGAATTTATTATCTGTTATATTTGACCTGTGCTTCTCTCTCCTTTATCCTAAATGTGTGCTCTCACTGAGCGTGTGTGTGTGTGCGTACTTGTCTGTGTACGTGTGTGTGTGTGTGTGTGTGTGTGTGTGTGTGTCTCTGTGTCTGTGTGTGTTGGTGCGTGTGCGTGTTGTGTGTGTGGAGTGTTTTGTGTGTGGGTGTGTCTGTCTTCTGTGTTTTCAACCTTTTCTTGTTTTTGCAGGTACAACTTTGATTGTTTTGCTTGTAGTCAATGTGTCTCATGTACAGCTGCTTTGTAACAATGAAAATTGTAAAAGCGCTATATAAATAAAGTTGAGTTGAGTTGAGTAGGTGCAGCTTGAGTAGGTGCCTGTTCAGGGTACGCAGATCTAGCAACCCCCCCTTTTTTGGGGACGATGAAGTACGGGCTGCAAAACCCGTTGAACATCTCGGCTAGAGGGACGAGCTCGATCGCTTCCTTCGCCAGAAGGGTGGCGACCTCGGCCCGAAGCACGGGAGAATCCTTGCCTCTGACTGAGGTTGAGAGGATGCCCCGAAATTTGGGCGGGCGTCTGGCGAATTGGATCGCGTAGCCGTGGCGAATTGGATCGCGTAGCCGAGACGGATCGTATCCCGTAGCCACCGTGACGGTTTGGGAAGCTCTTGTCAGGCTCCCAGGGACCGAGACGGGGGGCTAGGGGTACGATCTGCTTCATTGACCCTCCGGGGGGTGGTTCGATGGCTGGCAGTGCGGATCCCTTGCCATGGGGGGGCCCCCGGGGAGGAGATCGGCTCTGCTGGATTACCTGCACGGCGATGCAGCTCAACGCACCGTCGGATTGAGAGTGCTGAGGGCTGCAGTGTATACTCGACATTGCGTTTTGCCATGACGCAACGTTGGGTTGCCGAACACCATCGTGCAGAGGGTGAGAGCGGCTGTAATAAACACCCAGCGAGAGAGGAAACTCTTTTTGTGAGGAAGTGGGCCCGGAGGGGACTAGCAGATGTTGGGACGGGGCAGGGACCGTCCCGGATCTACCGACCAGCGATGTCATGGCTGGGGTTGGGCCTGATGGTGTCACTCTCCCTGGGGTCTTCCCGTCAGGGCTGCTTCTGCTTCCGCGATGGCTGCTGACGGGGCGGTGGTCTCCTCCTCGACGTCCTCTTCCGGGGGGGCGCCTGGGTCGGGGGCGCCGGGGCCGGCGTCGAAGAGCGCCAGGGCTGCTGGGGAGCAGATGCCGCATGGGATCTCGAAGGCCAGTAGGCGACCGAGTCGCGGCGGGGTAAGATGTGGCTGATGGCCTCCGTCTGCTTCTTCACTGCCAAGAACTGCTGGGAGAAGTCCTCGACAGTGTCACCAAACAGCCCACCCTGCGCGATGGGTGCGTCGAGAAAGCGAACCTTCTCGGCATCACGCATCTGCACAATGTTAAGCCAGAGGTGCCTCTCCTGGACCACAAGTGTGGACATCGTCCGGCCCAGGGCCCGCGCGGTCACCTTGGTCGCCCGTAGGGTGAGGTCAGTGGCGGTGCGGAGTTCCTGCATCAACCCTGGGTCCAGGTGGCCACTGTCTGCAGGTACAGGTGCACCGCTACTGCACTTTCCACCTAGGGCACATCGACATAGCCCCTAGCTGCACTCACCATCGAGGGAAGTAAGGGCGACGGAGCTAGTTTGACGTGAACGAGCCGAAAAGGAGGCGTTCCTGGTCTTACCAAGCTCCTCATGCACCTCCGGGAAGAATGGAACCGGAGCTGGGCGCGGCTTGGAGTCGCGCTCCGACCCGAGGTACCATGTGTCCAGCCGTGAGCGTTGGGTAAGGGGCGGTGCGGTGCACTGCAGTCCAATGCTCACGGCGGCCCGGGAGAGCATGGCTGACATCTCAACGTCCGCCTCTTCCTGGGCTCGACCCCCCGAAGGAGGGAGCTCCGAGGAATCGTCGGGGTCGGATGCCAGCATGTCACCCACCGATGCTGCGATAGACATCTCATCGTCGTCTCGCACCATTTCCGAATGCGTGGCTGAGGAACAAGATGGGGTGGGACCGCCTCCTGGGGAATGGCCAGATGAGCAAGGTGGGGTGTGAGCGGTCCGCGAGCGTTTGGCTGACGGATTCTCGCTCACAGTATTCCCCATATCACCCTCGCTGCTCGCCGTGGCGGACGGCAGGGTCTTAGCCACTGCTGTCACGGCCCGGGAAGCAAACGAGGTGGTGGCTGGATCTCGGAAGAACACAGCCACCCGTGACCGCAAAGTCTGGATCGCCATCTCTCCGCAGTGCAGGCAGGATGTGTCCACAAAGGCTGCCTCAGACATCTGTCCGTCCCGCTCCTTGATGAGAGTATCACACCCACGAGAACAGCGGGACATGCCGTGCTGGAGAAATTTAGCTCTTTTAGAATCAACACCTCTGGAAACAGCGAGAAGCACAGGGGAAGTCGCTGCAGGAAGGGACAGTCCGCTGCACCACGTCGTAAGAATCCGGCAGAAGTGAAGTAGATACTGTTAGTTCTGAAGTCGATCATGAATCGAAGGCTCCGAAGAACAAAAGGTGAATGAATGCAGCACGCCGTCTCCCTTTTATACCCGGATATCCGGGGGCGGAGTCCGGCATGCAAATTTCATTCGCCAATTTCATTGACCTTTTCTAAACTAGTCAGAAGTTGATAGGTTCTCAAGAGCGAACCCCATCTGTCGGTTCGACACAACGTCGAGAGACCAACAGAAAGGGAACTCAGTTTCTGTGATCTGTTCATTTATATTTAACAAACAGTATTAAGTTCATCAGTGAAAGTCTTTACTTTGTCCTTTTGTCTTTTATATAAAGGTTCAAGTTGATAACCCTACCTGTGAAAACCCAGCTAAAGTTTTTTTTGTGATTTACTGTTAGCTACATAAAATCATTCTACATAATGTAAAGAACAATCTGTGAGACTTTAGCCTGGATTTCACATGCAGGATCACATACAATATACAGTCCATCCGGAAAGTATTTACAGTGCTTAACTTTTTCCATGTTTAGTAATGTTACAGCCTTCTTATTTTTTACTTGTACATATTTACATATACACATATCTTTACTCTCTATCTCTTTATCTTATGTTTATTGTATTGTATTTCTTAATTGTTTATACCCATAGGCCCCTTATTTAAATCATTGTGTACTGTATTCTATTGTGTTATGGTCTCTGTGTACTGTTGTTGCTGTTTCTGTGTTCTGGATGCTCCTGTCACCAAAACAAATTCCTTGTATGTGCAAACATACTTGGCAATAAAGCTCTTTCTGATTCTGATTATTCCAATATGGATTAAAATTCATTATTTTCTTAAAAATAATAATAATAATAACAAATAATGAATTTAATCTATTTTGGAATAAGGCTGTAACATAACAAAATGTGGAATAATTGAAGTGCTGTGATTACTTTCCGGATGGACTGTACACATGGTCTGTAATAACTTTAAGTAAAGATTTAGGGCATTGAATTTAGCTCACATAAAAATTCTTTCATCATTTGCTCACCCACAAATCACTCCCAACCAGTATGACTTTCTTCCCTTCTGTTTCATGTTTAGATAATTGTTACTTAAACATTACTCACTTTTTTATATACTGCTTTTTAAAAAAGTATCTGACATGTTAATATAAGTGTTAACACTGAACAAATAAATTGAGCGAATAAACTAAAAGGTAAATATAAAACCAAAGTGTTTTATTTGACAAGCTTTTCAACCAAACAGGGTTGGGTTTCCAATAGATGGAAGATGGATCTTAACAACGAGGAAGCCATTTCTACTAATTCTCTCTTTCTGCTGAATGCATCAATTTGAAATGTATTGGGGGCGAGTAAATGATGACAGATTTTTTTGTGACCAATTCCTCAAGAGAACATGTTAATAAATTTGCTTTAGGGCCATAGATTGATCCTGAAATCTTACTAGGATTACTTGGAACACCTCCTCTGATCTTATGACTTGCTTGGTCTTTTCCACCGTTTTTATGGTCAGAATCATCATCTTCTCTGCTCAAACTTTCAGGTCTGTTCTGCTTTTCATCCACTGATGTTCCTTCTAGTGCATCTTCATACATGTCACAAACAATAAATGCATCAGGTTCTTTCTTGAGTATGTTATCTATCCTTCTGCACATCTCAGAGCGCCAGTCTGGTCTTTCATCAAACTGAAGATGTCCTCCTCCACACTCCTGTATTAATTGATTGATAAATTTATTTTTCACAGGTTGTAAGTAGCTGCGTGTTTTTTCATCAGTAGTCAGCACTACGGTGCGCTTAATCGCCTCCTCACTGAAATGTTTCAACACAATCGTGACTCCGTTTCTGTCTTCTTCATTGAAGTCATGATGCTGCAGAATGAGAATGAACGCATGGGGTCCTGGAGCAGACACGCTGATACACTCTTTCACTCTTTCTGTGATCTGGTGATGTGAGAGATTTGTCTGAAGCAGGTGAGAAGAGTTGATCATTGCAATACGTCTGTTCTCCACCATTCCACTGATTCTCACACTGTGCTTCTGTAAGTATTCTGATGTAGCTTCACTCTCTCTCACATCTATTCCCAGCATAGAGTTTCTCACTCTGATATTTTCAGATAAACTCTTCCCCAGCAGAACAATCCTCAGAACACTCACTAGAACAAAGAACACACATTAGGGGAAGAGGCAGTAAAGTGCATTTTCAAATTTAAACCAGAATTCATATTATTCCTAAAAAAGTTCTTCTATTTTTTGCGTTTTTATTATTCAATTTTATCTCTATAGCCCTTCATTGTTGCAAAGCAGTTTTACATTAAAGATATAAAACAGGATTAAAACATGTAATTTAAAATATCATAATAATAAAGACAACTGTGGCAAAGAGTGATGAATTTCATTAGGTGCTATAAGGATTATTGTCTTAAATCAGGCTCAGTTTGACATGTCAGTTCTCTTCTGAAGCCATCTCTGTTCTTTTGTGCAATGGGTCATTCCTACAGTTTCATAACATTAAAGTCCCCAGAACAAGGTGAAGCATTAATAATGGTAAATTTCACCCAATTTCAATACTAATACTTTATCTAAAAAAAGAACCTGTTTATTACATGTAACCTGCTTTTATCCAAATTTGACAAATTTTAAGAATTTTAAAGAGCTATAGTCATTTTCTCATGTCCCCAGGGCTGTATTTTAAAACGTATGTGCAAAAACTCTCACATGTTCAATGTTTTTGTTCAGACAATTAAATGTCAATGCTTACATTTTCCCAATAAAGTCCCGGTTACATATGTAACCTCCGTTCCCCGATGGAGGGATCGAGACATTGTGTCGAACCGACAGATGGGGTTTGACTTGAGAACCTGTCATCCTCTGACTAGTTTTGAAAAGGCCAATGAAATTGGCGAATGAAATTTGCATGCCGGACTCCGCCCCGGATATCCGGGTATAAAAGGAGATGACCTGCTGCATTCATTCACCTTTTGGGCTGAGGAGCCTGAGAGCATCTCTCGACTGCTGCAGCGGGCAGCAAGCATTGTGGCATGAAGGACACAACGTCTCATTCCCTTCATCAGGGAACGGAGGTTACATACGTTGTAACGGACAAAACGTTACTTGGTTTTATTTTTATACTTTAGTTCCTCTATTTTGGTGATTTCTTAGTGTGATGTGTTTTGGTCACATGTAGTACCTCTAGGTATCAGTGTCTGATCAGTTATCAGTGAGTTTGAAAGGTACCGCTAAGAGTTGGTGGAGAGCAGAGAAATAAAACATTAGAGACTGGGCTACTTTCAAAGAAAGATTTCTCTTTTCATTTTTAAATGAAGATCATAAAGAAGTAGCTACCCAACAATTAGCGAATTATTACCAAAGGGTTAATGAAAACATTAGAGACTTTGCTTTTAATTACAGAGCACTGTGCCTGAAGAATCATCCTAAAATGACTGAAGCTGAGATTGTTCAAGCAACCTTGAGAAAGTGCAGCCCTCGATTGGCTTCGCTGTTAAGGGGAACTGTGAAGACGGTCGATGATCTGGTCCGTCTTGGTACTCAAATTGAAAAGGATTGGGTGGAAAATAAAAAGAGATGGAATCAAGGAAAAGTGGAATCAAGGAAAAGATGAAGAACAGAGAAAGAAATCTGCCGGTGGAAAAGGACAGCAAAATCACCTCATGCTCTTTGATCCAGCTATCGACTCTCAAAATAACAATGTGCTGCAAACTCCAATAATTTTAAAACACACTTATTTTAAAGCTGTAATTGATACAGAACGTACGTTATCTTTGCTGCAACAAAACATTTGGCAGAGGTTGCGAACAAAGGATGAGCATCTGATCAAAAGTACTCAAACTTTTATGCTCGCTAATGGTCAAAGCCTGCTAACCCAAGGAAAGGTTCTCTGGGAGTGTGAAATATATGGAGTGAAGCATGCTGTTACATTCTATGCGATGAATGATGAAGACTTGGCTGTTCCTGTCATCCTGGGACTGGATTTTCTAAAAAAAGCCAGAGTAACTGACTTTAATTCTTCAAGTGTTTACTTGCCTGATTCCAACACCAGTCACCCTATTTGTCTCAATGAACCTCAAGAGACCGCTACAATCCGGTTTTATGCTGCACAAGGGGGTGTCGAACTGATCTCCGATGAAGAGATCAGTTCCGAGCCTCACCGAGTGAGCCTCACTGAGCCTCACCGAAGGTAAAGGCTCAGTTGAAATCTCTTATGATGCATTGGCCATCAGTTTGCACACACAAGCTGGGTCGAACGAACTGTATTAAACATGAAATCAAGACAGTTGATGAACTTCCTTTGAGAAAGAGACCTTACCGAGTATCAAGAAGCAAGAATGACTTTATTGAAGAACAAGTTGAAGAACTACTTAAACAAAAAATTATCAGACATTCCACTTCACCTTGGGCCTCACCTGTTGTGGTAGTGGATAAGAAGGATGGAGGATCAAGGTTGTGTATTGACTATCGGGGTCTTAATGCTAAAACTCACCTTGATGCTTATCCGATGCCCCAGATTACGGATATACTGGATTCTTTGCAAGGAGCCAAGGTGTTCAGCACTTTGGATTTGAAAAGTGGCTATTGGCAAGTAGAGATGGAGCCTGCAAGTGTGGAGAAGACTGCATTCATAACATCATCAGGATTATATGAATTCTTTTGTCTTCCCTTTGGCCTCAAAAATGCAGCTGCTTCTTTCCAGCGTTTGATGGAACAGGTTCTCAGGGAGCACAAGAACAAGTGTTGTATGGTATACATAGACGACATCATTGAGTATTGACCAGACATCCAAACCCATCTACAACATCTCAAGCAAGTATTCAGCAGTCTGCATACCGCCAGTCTCACACTCAATCTCGAAAAATGCAAATTCATCTGTTCATCACTGGACTATTTAGGTCACACAATCACTGCTGACGGAGTCAAAGTGAATTTTGACAAGGTTGACGCGGTCAAATCATTCCCTACACCAACTTCCATAAAAGAATTACAATGGTTCCTAGGTCTTGCGGCTTGGTATCACCGGTTCATTTCAGATTTCTCCACTAAAGCTGCACCATTACACGCCCTAAAGAAAAAAGGAGTTAAGTGGATGTGGACAGACGAGTGCCAGAGATCATTTGAAATCATCAAAGA
Source organism: Triplophysa rosa (assembly GCF_024868665.1). Classification (NCBI taxonomy): domain Eukaryota; kingdom Metazoa; phylum Chordata; class Actinopteri; order Cypriniformes; family Nemacheilidae; genus Triplophysa; species Triplophysa rosa. The sequence goes on along the minus strand of NC_079900.1, from coordinate 25,268 downwards.
TGATCTGACTAAAGCCCCGGTGTTAAATTCCCCCAATTTTGATTGTTCGTTCAAAGTGCAAACAGATGCCAGTGACGTTGGGTTAGGAGCAGTACTGACGCAGAAAGTGGATGGACATGAGAAAGTGATTGTTGAGAGGTGCGGCGAGATCATATTCGGTATCTGAGAAGGAACGTCTAGCGGTAGTCTGGGCGGTGGAAAAATGGCATCATTATCTTGAAGGCAGAGCATTTGAGGTAATTACTGATCATGCTTCGTTAGTTTGGGTTTTCCAGCACCCAAAACCTTCGTCTAGGTTGGAAAGGTGGACTATCAGACTTCAAGGCTATCACTTCACAGTTCGTTATAGAAAAGGACAGTGTAATGTGGTACCTGATGTGTTGTCACAGAGACATGCAGCGGAACCAACGGCCATGCTGATGCACACACCAGCAAAACATGTTCTCCATCCTATCACTTGTGACCTACCAACAGATTTGTCTCAGATTACTGCTGAACAGGAAAGAGATAATGAGTGCCAAGAGATCGTGGCAAAAGCCAAAAATCTAAATACCACTGATCTTATAAGAACTCACTATGTTTTTAAAAATGATATCTTGTTCAGGAGTGTTCCACACTGTAAAAAGTAATAACTGAATCTACTTAAGAAAGCCAAGTATATTTAACTGATTTCGTCAAATTTGTTGGTTTTACTTGATTTTGCTGTGTTGTGTGAACTTTCAGGTGGGTGCAATAGTTAAACTAAACAACTTAAGTACGCTGTACCTTAGAGCACCAAGTGAGTTGTACTAAAGGCCTCTTGCAAATGTCATGATGCCAACGGTGTTATAAAAATGCTTGTTTAATCTCTCTCTCTCTCTCTCTCTCTCGCGCACACACACACACACACACACACACATAATGCATTTCTTAGTGAATACAATGCTTGTTTAATCTCTCCTTCTATCTCTCTCCATACTCACAAACAAATGTGTGTTCTGAATCTTTTCTTTTATACAACCAACAACTAAATATAACTTAACAACCAAAAAGATAAGCTAATTGCAAGACCATCACGATCAATCCATCCGTCATTTTATCACAGTTAGAATTTTTAAGGGGTTTCTGTAATTAAGTACCAGCGTGGAACGAAGCTTAATATGTGTTGTACTGTTTTAGTAATGACTTCAACATATTTTTGTGTTGGCGGGGTCAATGCGCGTGCGCATGCGCAATTCGAAAGTGCTCAGGCTCAGTAGCACGTGAAGAAGACAGCGTGAGGCGGACACGAAGAACTTTACACATCGTGTTTTGGATCTGGCAGCTCAACTAGGTATGCTGGTGACCTACTTATTAATCTCACTTTAACCGTGTGTGCATTCGTCATTGTATTGAGCATAATAAGTTAAATAGAAATTATTGAGTTTATTACGCGGATAGATGAACAGGCATCCGTTACTCTCTTACCGCTATTTAAGACCAGTGGCTAACTAGCTAGGTTACAAACGTCGATTTTTACCGAACATGTGTTTTTATGTACAGTTTGTAAGCTATTTTAATTTGTCGTTATTTTGTGGTTCACCATTATTGATATGTAAAAACCTCGCATCTTATTTTGCACGTGTCGTTCACGTGTCAATGAACAGTGCGATGGACGAATTACGATTTTTCTGCTAACAAGTAAATATTTTGTATAATATAACACTTTTACTTTGGAGGACTTTAACTCATGGAGTGGAAGTGTAAATTCTGCTTGTTTTCGTGTGAAAAGAGGGCTCTGCTGTTGAAACATTTCAGATTAAAACATGGAGGCTACACTAGAACTACTCCCGTTCCATGTCTCCACACAGATTGTCTGTGCTCATTTAAATCATTTAATTCACTTAGGGTGCATTTAACGAAAAATCATTCACATCAGTTGTATGGTAGCAAAACCAGTCCATGTGATGACACCCCTTTGATATTTCACTGCCTACTGTGCAGTTTTGAGGAGCCCTGCACAGAATCAATTTTTGTGTCTCATTTAAGGCATCATCTCAAAAATCATGAAATGGTGCAGTGTCCCTATAAAAACTGCACTTTTCATTGCAATGTCTATTCTACATTTAATGTCCATAAATGTAGAGAGCATAGAACACCTGATCAGAGGCAGTTGAAGTTTGATATTCTTTTGCATGTTACTCCCAGTGTAGATAATGTGCAACCAGAAGAGCCTTTGTTCCCTAATTTGGTAGATGAACACTTGGAGGAAAATGAGGCAGAGAATGAAAATCTTGATGATTTGCAGCATTAATTAGAGCATAATCTAGCCTCACTCTTTCTTAAAATGCAGGCTATTTTTCATGTTTCTGATTCAGCTGCACAGGAAATAATGCAACAAATAACTCAGATTTTCTTACTGTCAGAGCCACTTGTTTATCATGCTATTCAGCAAATTCTCCTTAAACATGGAGTACGTGACTGTGATTCATTAGTGAGAAAAATTGTCAATGCAGCAAAGGACAATAACCCAATTTTGACAATGACCAAAGCTGGCGAGCCTCTTTCCACAGCAAGCAGAAGAGCATCATATTTTCAAAGTGAATTTCCGATCATCATGCCTATTGAGTACAGTCTTGATTCTCAATCAGTCTCTTATGTACCAGTTCTGCAAATGTTGCAAAAACTTCTAAACAGGACTGACATTCTAAATAAGGTCCTTTGTAATGACCGCTCAGTTAATGAATTTAACACTTACAGAGATGGCAGTCACTATCAAGAAAATGACTTTTTCAACACAGAGACATTCAGGATTGCCCTTGGTCTTTATGTTGATGAATTTGAGGTTGCCAATCCCCTTGGCACCTCACGAAAAAAACACAAAATGTTTGCTTTGTACTGGGTTATAGCCAATCTTCCCTCAAAGGATCGTTCATCACTCCATTCAATACAGTTAGCAGTTTTATGCAGAGCTACTACATTGAAACAACATGGTTACAAAGATGTCTTGCGCCCTCTTGTTCAAGACCTTGAAACCCTTGAAAAGCATGGTGTGTACATTGAACAGTTAGGAGACTGTGTGAAAGGAACTGTGCTTTTTGTTTCATCTGATAATCTAGGTGCTCATTCTTTGGCTGGTTTACAGGAGAGTTTTACTGTTGAGCATTCATGTCGGTTCTGCCTTGCTAAGAGAAGTGAAATCCAGGAGAAGGGGGTCCATCTAGGAACATTCGAACCAAGAACCAAGCAGGAGCATGACAGGCAAGTGGCTGAAGTGTTTAATGATCCACATTTGGTAAAGCAGTATGGTGTGAAAGATGGCTGTGTTTTAAGTGAAAGATTGGAACACTTTCACACAGTTGGTGGTTTTCCACCTGACCTAATGCACGATCTTATGGAGGGTGTCATCCTCATTGAGATTTCATTGTGCATTAAGGATTTGGTCTTGAGAAAATTAATTTCTTTTGAATCCTTGAATCAAGCTATTAAGGAGTTTCCTTACAAATTCTCAGACAAAGTTAATCAGCCTCAGGTCATCCCAGCCACATTTGCCTCTAGAGGTACCATTGGTGTTAACGCCCACGAAAACTGGGCACTAATTAGACTTCTGCCCCTCATGATTGGCTTTGACATACCTGAAAATGATCAAACATGGGAAATTTTGTTGCTTCTGAAAGATATTTTAGAAATGGCTGTGGCATTCAAGTTCATTGAGGATTCTCTTGATTTCCTTGCTGCAAAGATTGCAGAACACAGACATTTACTTTTATCAGTGTTTCCTCATTTCACATTGCGCCCTAAGCACCACTACATTGAGCACTATCCACAGCTCATAAGAATGTATGGACCACTAAGAGATGTGTGGACAATGCGCTTTGAGGGTAAACATAAATTCTTCAAGCAGGTAATTCGCAACACCAAAAACTTCAAAAATGTTACACAAACTCTGTCTGTCCGGCATCAAAGACTGATGGCTTACTATGTTGACTCCCCATCCTTTTTCAAGCCATCCATCCAGACAGAGAAGGTGATGGGTACTTTGATTTCAACTTTCTCTGAGAATATTCAGGAATTCCTGAGACAGACATATGCAGTACAGAACACTGTCCTCTCAGCATCATCTGTGACCATTGATGGAATCCAGTATAGTTCAGATATGGTTGTTTCTGTTGGTACTTGTTCAGAACTACCTGATTTCAAACAGATTTTCAAAATTCTTGTCATCAACAGTGATGTTCTGTTTGTATGTAGAGATCTGACATGTTGGTACATTGAGCACCTACGTGCTTTTGAACTGTGCAGTCATGTGCTCTTGCTGTCAGTTACCAAACCCTCAGATCTGAATGACCCATTTCCTTTGCCAGTCTACACACTTAGGGGCAAGACCTACGTTACATTGAAACATTATATCTTATGCTGAATGGGTGACACGTGAATTTCGAAATTTTGCAAACTGTCATGATTTACTCTCTTTCGTTTTAATTTGAAACACAAAAAAGCTTATTTTGAAAAATGTCCTGTACTATGTCAGAAAGTAGCAGGCATTGCCCTCAACTTTCAGGGGGACACAGAAGCATAATTTAATTGTTTCATTCAACAAGTATTGTGATTGTAGATCATTGGGTTTGTTGAGAAATAAATTAAAATGTCATTCATTATTTTCGTAACGTTTGTTTCATCCTGCATACTCTCTTGTGCAAATGGCTGCTTCGATGTACACAGGAGATCCAAATTATAATTTGTCTGAGATTTTGTAATGGATTATATTGACATGTATTTCTCGACAAACCCATTCATTTGCACTTGGATTATATTGCACAAGTAAGTTTATTTTAAGTTCATTAATTGCTTTGTGTTCTTTTAAAGTCTTTTTAAACAAGGATAAGTGTTACATTTTTATTTTAGAAAAAAAATCATTTTTCAAAGAATGGGTTTTGAATGACACAAAGGAGAGTAAATAAGACTTCTTTTGGGGGGTGAACTGTCACTTTAACTTTGGAAAACTCAGTTCTTTAACCTCAATTTTTTTATTTGTAGAGGGACCAAATATGGAGACAAGGACCATACTCAGAGTGATTGTTCATGAAAATGACATCAGAAAAATCACACTTCCTGTGAAACCACAGACAATTGACTCACTATTGGAACAACTTGAAGAGAAGCTGGGACTTCCGTACAAGTTCTCACTTCAATTTGAGGATCCTGACTTCAATAATTCCCTTGTGAATCTCACTGACATTGCTGACTTGCCAGATAAGTCTACACTGAAGATTGTCTCTCTTGTGATGACACCAACACCTAGCACAGCTGATTCCGAAATCCTCTCTACAGCTTCAGATGGTCCTTCAAGCCAGGTTAAACGGACTGCGTGGCCAGAACCTTTTGAGATCCCTACTTTTCCTGTTGACGTAGAATATAGGTTACGTCAGGGAAATCTACAGTACATGCGAGATCAGACATATCTACAAGTGTCTGGAGAGTTGAAGCATGAGATCCTAGTCAAACTCTCTGAGACAATATACAGTTTCAAAGCCTACCCAGATAAGGATAATTTTGAGGATGTTGCTGCTGCTCTGATAAAAACACATCCCTGCCTTACCCAGCCTGGCTCCTCTAAGGGTTGTAATGGGTGGTATGATAGCCTCAGGTGGAAAATGGGTAATTATCGCTCAAAACTGCGACGTGCTGGGTGTTTGGACGTATCCATAAATGCTGGGAAAAGAAGAGGACAACAGCCTCCGAGAAACATTAAAAAACCAAAGAGGTATGAAATAAATTTTCTACCTAATTTTCCTGAAGGTGAAGATGAAACTAGCATGGAGTCCAAAAGGAAAGAGATGGTTGACGAAATAAAGAAACTACGTCCTATTGCTGCGCTGATAGCCCAGAACATGAATTCTACATTCGCATTACGTAGAAAAGAACTGATAGAGAGGGAACCAGCTGTAAAGGAAACAGTGAAACGGTGGCCAGCACTCTTTACGGAGAATCAGGTCAGTAAATATTTCTTATGGGCTCATATTATGTTAACTTTTTCTATAATAATGTTTTTATTCTTTTTTCATTTGTAATCACTTTTGGTTGATAAAAAGTGTGATGTTTGATCCGTACTTGCACATTTCAGTGAAAAGTGATTGCTTAATTTAATTTTTTTAGGTTCTGGCGGAGTTCAGCCGTATATCTGGAAAAAACCTGCATACCGAATTCTTTCAAGAACTGGACCTTTTCATTCAACGTTTCCTTGATATCTTCAAGGCCAAAGGTGGAGACATTGGCTGTAAACTTCAGAAGATTCTTCAACAGGTTTAAAATAATGTAAGCTTCCCAGACACACCCCAGTTCTTTGTTTTGGCAGGTGTTGTTTGCTGTGTTGCGTTAGTGCTATTAAACTTTACTTTAAATCATTTTCCAGAAATCTGACATCATTGGAAAGCGAACAGCAGTTCTTTACGGCCTCCCACTCCTCCTCGGAGAGGACCCTACTGATTTTTACAAGACATGTTTCGTAAGTAGTTTTGTCTGTTTTGAAAAGAGGGAATGAGGCTAGAAATTTAGACAGAAGAATAAAGACACTACTGAGGTGAAAGGAAGAAGTCAAAAGGAGGCAAGAAAGTAAAATACATTTAAGAGAAAAAGGACCAAAAAAAATTCTGTCAGACAGCAACGATATGTTATTTTGAAATATATAATGATAATTAGTTTGACTTTATTTTTATGTTGTTTTTAGGACAGTGATGATGAAGAAGGATTGTCCAGCATTTCAATCGGCGTATTGACAGTGATCCCTGAGGACTGTGAAACCATTCCGTACTCACTGCATCTTGATGCCACATCCACTGCCATCATTTTGGAAGGTACAATTGTAATGGATGACCTGGGAAATCTTCCCCAAGCCATGTGCACCCTATTTGGGCTCATTTATGCTCTAAATTTAGAGTATCCTCCAGGACTGAAGAACACCTTTGATTTCATCCAGAGGGTGATTTTATCACTTGGGCACAAGTCTCTGAAGCCCAAAATCCAATCCCTAAAAACTCTTCTAATGCAGTAACTTAACTGGGCCACGATAGAGCATTTTCATTGCCATTTTTCATGATTGACCATTGTTAAGTTCTAAAAATGGGACACTGAAAAAGTTATTTTGTTTCCTGTTGGAAAACTTACTTGAAGGGATAGTTCACCCACAAATGAAAATTCTGTCATCATTTACTCACACTCAGATTGTTCCAAACATGTATACATTTACACTTTGTTCTGCTTAACACAAAACAAGATATTTGAAAGAATGTCAGAAACCGAGCAGATCACATCCCCCATTGACTCCTATAGTGTTAATTTTCCCTACTGTGGCAGTAAATGGGGGGTGAGATTTGTTTAGTTACTTACATTCTTTCAAATATCTTTCTCTGTGTTCATCAGAACAACGAAATTTATACAGGTTTGGAACAATCTGAGTAAATGATGACAAAATTTTCATTGATGGGTAAACTATCACTTTAATGTTAATGGTAAACTTGCTTAATGTTATGTGGTTTGTTTTAGAATAGGTAACATTTTAGAATATCGTTTTTTGATGTTTAAGAAAGAGAACAAAAACTTGTTCTGTACTTAAAGACTTAAAAGTCTTCAATGTTCCCCAATTCTGCATTTTACATTGATTTTTTTTTCTTTCCAGAGTGCACTGGAAATATTTTGTTTCTTGTTGGGAAATTTACAGTTTGCTTAATGTCAATTTTAAAAACATATTTTTTTTCTGAGAAAGAGATCAAACTGTACTAAACTAAATAGAGTCTCAAGTGTTCTCCAATTATGCATTTTACATCTTTAAAAAAAAGTTATATATGTGAAAAGGGGACACTGATCTTTTTTGCAGTGCAGTACTGTATATGCATTTTTGTTGATATGTCTTGCGTCAAGTAAGGACTTGAAATAACATGGTTTTATACAAATAAATGACCCTGTTGTTTTACAAACAATCTGTTGTCTGTCTTTGTATTAACAACTTAGAGTTTTGAGTACAACTTGCTTGAGAAATTTAAGGTAATCAGTTTCCAAACATTTTTCTAGTAATGTGAACTAGCAGGCGTGTTAAATTAACTGTTTTATTTGAGTTATCTGTATTAATCCCAACTCAAATCTTTAAGTCAGCTGAACTTAATATACTAAGTTGCCATAACTTAAGGTTTAAAGTTGTTTCTGCAAATGCATAAGTTAACTATACAAACATGTTGTAGCTTCTACAACTCAGAAATGATAAATTAATTTACTTGAAAATTCTGAGGTAATCAGTTTCCACAGGTTTTCTAAGTAAACTCAACTTATTACTTTTTACAGTGCAGTCCCAAAAGGAGGTCAAAGATTCCAGATGGTGGTAACTGCTAGCTTGAGGGAGGTATTTTTAACTTATACCCATGACAGCCCCCTCAGTCGACATTTAGGCAAATTTAAAACTTTAATGAGACTTCTAGAATTTGCTTATTGGCCTTCCATACGTACAGACGTATGGCAACACTGCAAACACTGTGAAAAATGCCAACAAATCTGAAGCCAGCAGGAGGTCTGCAAAGCGTACCTGTCGTTGAGCCTGGATACATGCTCGGCATTGACATTATGGGACCGTTCCCACGGAGTACTCGTCAAAATGAGTATCTTCTAGTTGTGGTAGATTGTTTTTCTAAGTGGGTAGAGGTTTTCCCCATGAGATCAGCCAAATCTACCTCCATCGTTCGTATCCTCATTGAAGAGATATTCACGAGGTGGGGAACTCCAGCCTTCTTGGTTTCTGATAGAGGTGCTCAATTCACTTCGAATCTGCTGGAGCAGTTATGCAAGCAGTGGCAGGTAACTCAAAAACTCACAACTACCTATCATCCACAATCAAACCTGACTGAACGCATTAATCGAAATCTAAAAACCATGATTGCCTCCTATGTTGACAATAATCATCGTACTTGGGATCAGTGGGTCTGTGAATTCAGATTTGCTTTGAACACAGCGTGGCATGAAAGCACAGGATTTCACCCGCTGAAATAGCCACTGGACGCCAGCTGAAAGGACCACTACAAAGAGCTCTACAGAATCCTCCCAATCCAGATCAACCCAGCTACAGCTATCATTGATCGCCAGAAAATACTGTACGAAACTGTAAGAGAAAATGTTGAGAAAGCACAAACTAAACAGAAAAGGTATTACAACCTCAAGAGAAGAACCCAAGACTTCCAGGAGGGTGATACAGTTTGGGTGCGTACTCATCCTCTATCTCGTGCAGATGATGATTTCATGCAAACATTTCCCCAAAATGGCGAGGACCAGCTAGAGTAGTCAAAAAGCTAGGTCCAGTAAATTATCAAGTGTCAATGTTGTCTGATCCTACCCAGATTGACAGTTACCATACTCAAAACTTAAAAATTTGTCATGTGTCATGACACCAAAGGGAGGGGTATGTAACGGACAAAACGTTACTTGGTTTTATTTTTATACTTTAGTTCCTCTATTTTGGTGACTTCTTAGTGTAATGTGTTTTGGTCACATGTAGTACCTCTAGGAGCAGCTTGAGGGCGCTACTGCCTGGAGGTAACCGGGTATATAAGCTCGATCACCATAGAGTAAGTGAGTTTGTTTGGTAGAGGGAAACCATGTGGTTGAACTTGTGCTACCATCCTTCTCTTTGAAAGTGTTTGGTTGAGAACTCATCGAGTTGCTGCTCATCCCAAGGACTTTATATGTGCCTATGTCATCCCTGTTGTATTGTTCATATGATTCGTTCTTCGTGTACAATTGATTGGATTCATCGTAAATCACTGCTGGATACGAGGCAGATTAGCAACGATGACTGTTTAGGCCTCTAGTGAAACTACCGCGTGGGGATTCGTCTGACGGAGCACAAAGTGCAGAGTGGAACACCGAAAGCTAATGACGCTGTGGATTTAATAGCATTGCATCGTACTCAAACACCTCTGCTCTTTAAAGGATTTAATAACATTGCATCGTACTCAAATACCTATGAACATTGTCTCATCACTCTTCTGTTCTTGGACTTCAGCTGATCATGGAATGATAAGTTTATCTCACCTCATTGTCACAGTTGAAACACAAAGGACATAAATAAACTGGACATTATTGGTTGGGTTTATTGCACTTGTGGCTGTATATATATATATAGAAACTTGGGGAGGAGGAATAATATAGAAAACAAAAGTGATTTGTGTTGTGAAGAGTATTTTATCAGTACATGTCAGAAATCTGTTGAACCCCTCAGAGTAACAGATTTAAAGAGATGAGGTGTTACAACGTAACCGGGACATTCCCTTTCTGTCGGTCTCTCGACGTTGTGTCGAACCGACAGATGGGGTTCCTATTGAAAACGCCACAGGATGTGCCGCATCACAATCTCTAGCGAAGCGACGCTGACTGGCCTGGGCATGTCAGACGTGAGCTCTAGCGCGAAATTGTAACCATCCAGTGCAAGGGTAGGGGGTCCCAGAGCTTTGGAAAGGTGGGAAGCCCCTGCCACCAGCCGTCACAGGCGGAGCCTTGTTTTTCTAACAGCGAGAAGCCATCCGGCACCGTAAGGGCCACTGGGAAGCGCTATTTACTCACTGAGGAAACGCGCTACAGAGACCACTTCCTACCGTAGTGACGAGTTTAGTGGAGACACCAACATGGTCTCGCCGGCAGGGGAGGCTCACCGCGAGGTGGAGGCCAACCTAGGGGAGGTCATGGGTTACCAAGATGGGAACCAGATCATGAGGACACATCAGACGGAACCACCCTGTTGGGGGGGGTTACTTCGTGTGGGGCACTAGGTCCGGTTAGAGCTATGCGCTAGATAACTCAGGTGATACCCGGCCTAAGGAGACAGGGCTGCTCCGCCCAGCCTGTCACCAGGAGGTGCTTAGTGATGGATGGAATGCCTATTCTTCGCCCGGTGGGGGAAGAAGGGAGGCGGAAATAGCACACTGACCCACATAGGAGGGGGGAAGGTGCTTTCGCAGGCGTACGCCCTAGCGGTCACCGGTCTTACCTGTTGGTACCATGCAAGACTCAAGCTGACACAGGTTCCACGCGGAGGCTGTAGAACCTCGCGAAGGTATTGGGCGTAGCACTCTGCAGATGCCGGGTGGAGTGTGCCCTCACTGCCAGCGGGCACGGGCGATTTTGGGACCGGTAAGCCATGGCGACGGCGTCCACAATCCAGTTCGCCAATCTCTGTTTGGAGACAGCACTCCCCTTCTGCTGACCTCCAAAACAGACAAAGAGCTGTTCAGAGCTCCTGAAGCTCTGCGTGCGGTCCAAGTAGAGGTGCATCGCACGTACTGGACACAAAACGGATGGGGTTGGGTCTTCCTCCCCGGTAGGGAGCTCCTGTAAGTTCACCACCTGGTCCCGAAAGGGAGTGGTGGGAACTTCGGGCACATAGCCGGGCCGGGGTCTCAGGATAACATGAGTCTCCAGGCCCGAACTCTAGGCAATCCGTGAACAAGGAGAATGCTTGTAGGTCCCCTACCCTCTTGATTGAGGCGAGCACCACCAGGAGAGCCATCTTCATCGTTCATCGTAAGATGAGAAAGAGCGACATCTCTCAGGGGCTCGAAAGGGGGCCTCTGGAGGCCCGCCAGGACCACATCGTGGTCCCAAGAGGGTACAGAGCGCGGAAGAGGCGGATTCAGCCTTCTCGCGCCCCTTAGGAACCTAATGATCAGGTCGTGCTGTCCCAGAGACTTACCAGCGACTGGTTCGTGATGAGCGGCAATGGGGGCTACATACACTTTTAGTGTGGAAGAGCAGAGATTACCCTCAAGTCTCTCTTGAAGGAAGGACAGCACGTTCCCGATCGAGCAACTCTGTGGGTCTTCTCCTCGAGAAGAGCACCAGGACGAGAAGAGGTGCCACTTAAAGGCGTACAGCCGCCAAGTGGCGGGGGCCCTTGCCTGAGTGATGGTCTCAACCACCGCAGAAGATAGGCCACTCAGGATTTCCTTGTCCCGTCCAGGAGCCAGACATGTAGGTTCCAGAGGCCTGGTCTCGGATGCCACAACGTGCCCTTCCCCTGTGAAAGAAGGTCCTTCGTCAGGGGAATCGGCCAGGGGTTGTTGTCAGGAGCATTAGCTCCGACAACCAAGTCCGGGTGGGCCAGTACGGCGCAATTAGTAGTACTTGATGCTGCTCTTCCCTGACCTTGCACAGGACCTGTGCAATGAGGATCACTGGGGGGAAGGCGTACTTCCACTTGTCCTGCGGCCAGCTGTGCGCTAGGGCATCCGTGCCTAGGTGGCATCAGACAGGGCGAACCATAGCGGTCAATGGGTGGTGTCCAGGGAGGCGAACAGGTTAGCCTGTGCCTGCCCGAACTGCACCCAAATGAGCTGGACTGCGCGGGGGTGGAGTCGCCACTCTCCGCAAGGCGTCGACTGACGAGAGAGTGCATTGGCTGTCTGGTTCAGGTCGCCCGGTATGTGTGTGGACTTCGTCACCTGTTGACTCCACAGGAGGAGGCGTCGGGCGAGTTGTGTTAACTGTCATGAGCGAATGCCACCCTGGTGGTTGATATAACCCACGGCAGTTGTGCTGCCTGACCGGACCAGCATGTGCTTGCCCTGCACGAGAGGTTGCAGCCTCTTCAGTGCACGTAGCACAGCCAACAACTCTAGGCAGTTGATATGCCAACACAGGCGGGGCCCATCCATCGACCTGACACTGCGTGCCCGTTGCACACGGCACCCCAACCCTGCAGGGAGGCGTCTGTCGTCACCACGACACGCCTCGAAACCTGCCCAAGGGGGACCCCGTCTGTAAAAACGTCATTGAAGACCAGGGGGATAGGGTGCATTGGCAGAGAGGCGTGATGACAATACGCCTGCTGCCGGTGTGCCATGCTCTCCAGGGAACCTGACTCTGTAGCCAGTGCTGGAGCGGTCTCATGTGCATCAACCCGAGGGGGATCACCCCTGCCGAGGACGCCATGTGCCTCAGGAGCCTCTGAAACAGTTTCAGGCGGACCGCTGACTGCCGCTTGAAAAGGTTCAAGCAGTTCAGCACTGACTGTGCGCACTTGGTAGTCAGCCACGCTGTCATGGAGACAGAGTCGAGTTCCATGCCAAGAAAAAAGATGCTCTGCGCGGGGGGAGAGCTTGCTCTTTTCCTGGTTGACCTGTAATCCCAAACGATCTAGTTGCCGAAGCACCAGGTCCCTGTGTGTACACAACAGATCTCGCGAGTGTGCCAAGATGAGCCAGTCGTCGAGATAGTTGAGTATACGCATGCCCTTCTCCCTGAGGGTAGCGAGGGTGGCTTCCACAACCTTCGTGAAGACTCGTGGGGACAGGGACAGACCGAAGGGGAGGATCCTGTACTGATATGCCCGCCCCTAGAAAGCGAACCGCAGGAACGGTCGATGACGAGGAAGAATCGAGACATGAAAGTACGCGTCCTTCAGGTCGATTGCCATGAACCAATCATGACATCTGATAGACATCAGGATGTGCTTCTGCGTTAGCAACCTGAACGGCAGCTTGTGTAGGTGCCTGTTCAGGATATGCAGATCTAGAATGGGGCGCAACCCCCCGCCTTTCTTCGGGACGATGAAGTACCGGCTGTAAAACCCACAGAACATCTCGGCTGGAGGGACGAGCTCGATCGCTTCCTTCGCCAGAAGGGTGGCGACCTCGTCCCAAAGCACGCGAGCATCTTTCTCGCACGGAGGTGGAGAGGATGTCCCGAAACTTGTGCGGGCATCTGGCGAATTGGATCACATGGCCGAGACGGATCGCCCTCCCTAGCCACCGTGACGGTCTGGGAAGCTCTAGCCAGGCTCCCAGGGACCGAGACAGGGGGACTAGGGGTTCGATCTGCTTCATCAATCCCCAGGGGGGTGGTTCGATGGCTAGCCGTACGGATCCCTCGCCGTGGGGTGGCCCCCAGGGAGGAGATCGGCTCTGCTGACTTACCTGCCCGCCGATGATGCAGCTCAGCGCACTGTCGAACTGAGAGTGCTGAGGGCTGCTGGGAAGTGTGCAGTATCGCCAAACACCCCCCCTTGCAAGATGGGTGCGTCCAGAAAGCGAACTTTCTCAGCGTCACGCATCTGTGCAAGGTTAAGCCAGAGGTGCCTCTCCTGGACCACTAGTGTGGACGTCGTCTGACACAGGGCCCACGCCGTCACCTTCGTCACCAGTAGGGCGAGGTTGGTGGCGGTGCGGAGTTCCTGCATCAACCCTGGGTCGGTCTTAAACTCGTGGAGCTCTTTCAATGCCTTGGCCTGGTGGACCTGCAGGATGGCCATGGCGTGGAGAGAGGAGGCATCTGGGCCCGCAGCAGTGTAAGCCTTCGACACCAGAGATGCCGAAAACTTACATGCTTTGGCCGGGAGTCTAGGCCGATCTCTCCAGGTGGCCACTGTCTGCGGGCATAAATGCACCGCGACGGCACGCTCCACCTGGGGCCCGTCGGCATAGCCCCTAGCTGCCCCACCATCGAGGGAAGTAAGGGCGACGGAGCTAGTTTGATGGCAATGCACCGAGAAGGGGGCATTCCAGGTCTTACTAAACTTCCTCATGCACTTCCGGGGAAAATGGCACCGAGGGAGGAAGTTCCGAGGAATCGTCGGGGTCGGATGCCAGTAAGTCGCCCTCTGATGCTGCAAGGGACATCTCATCATCATCACGCACCGTTTACGTGGCTGAGGAACAAGACGGGGTGGGACCGTCTCTTGGGGAATGGTCAGATGAACGAGAAGGGGCGCGAACGGTCCGCGAGTCTGTGTCTGATGGATTAACGCTCATGGTAATCCCCATATCATCCTCGCTGCTCACCATAGTGGACAGCAGGGCCGTAGCCGCTGCTGTCACGGAACGGGAAGCAGACGAGGTGGTGGCTGGGTCCATAAAGAACACAGCCCCCGTGACTGCAACGTCTGGACCCCGTGACCGCAACGTCTGGATCGCCATCCGCCCGCAGTGAGGGCAGGACGTATCCACGAAGGCGTGCCGGACACCCAAGCACTTGAGGTAGACATTGTGTCCGTCCCCCTCCTCGATGAGAGTGTTGCACCCACGAGAACAGCGGGACATGCCGCGCTGAAGAAATTAGCTCTTTTAGAAAACACCTCTGGTACTGCTGAGACGCCCAGGGGAAGTCACTGACGAGAAGGGACAATCCGCTGCACCACGTCGTAAGATTCCAGCAATATAAGTCATAAGATCGAAGGCTCCGAAGAACAAAAGGTGAATGAATGCAGCACGCTGTCTCCTTTTATACCCGGATATCCGGGGCGGAGTCCGGCATGCAAATTTCATTCGCCAATTTCATTGACCTTTTCTAAGTTAGTCAGAAGTTGATAGGTTCTCAAGAGCGAACCCCATCTGTCGGTTCGACACAACGTCGAGAGACCGACAGAAAGGGAACAACACAATAACAACACCCTATGGATATAGTAATTATGGATATAGTAATTATGCAAATACAAAATGAATGTTTTAAGAAGAGATTTAAAAGCCACTAGTAAATTAAAACTAGTGAAAAAACAAAATAATTTATCAAGCTCTCAGCCACTGAGAAAGACAACATAGGACGTAAAGGTGCTATATTTATGATTTTTTTTAATAAAAGGATGTCTGATTTTTTTTAGTTTACTTAGAACATCCAAGGTGTAAGGTGGTGAAAAATGTGTGAGAAGAAGAACAACGAAGGCATGCCCGCGTTCTCTTTCCAGCAGTCTGGGTCGTTATTGTTATCATTATTTTAACATTGCGCAATCTTATCTGACTCCAAAAGATAAAAAGGAAAACCTTGTCAAATGAAATTATTTGTATTTGATTTTTACGTGTGACAATAATCATGAAATTTGGGTCATTCTAAATTACACTCATTCATCCGATTCTCAGTGTCGCTTAGAGTCTCGCGCCGGCCTGACATTTCTGTTCAAAATATCCTTTTTTTATTGATCTTATGTAATATTCTAATTTTCTGAGACACTGAATTTTGGGTTTTCATTATCTGTTAGCCATAATCATAAAAATTTCAAGAAATAAAGGCTTAAAATATTTCGCTCTGTGTTATGAATCTATATAATATATGCGTTTCATTTACTGCATTGAGTGACAAAAAATATTGACCTATTTCATGATATTCAATTTTTTTTAGATGTACCTGTATATATTACATGTGTTTATCTTCTTTTATCTTCTGTCTTTATCTGTGTGTGTGTGTGCGTGCGTGCGTGCTTGCGTGTGTCATTGTGCATGTGTGTGTGTTTTGCTGTTTGTTAGTGTATGTGTCAGTGCGTGTATGTTATGTTCTGTGTGTAAGGGCAAGCTTATGGGTTGTGTGTCCATACATGTGTGTGTTTCTGTATGCGACTGTTTGTGTTCACTGAGTGTGTGCCTGTTTTTCGTGTGTGCTGTGTGAGTGTGTGTGCGTGTGTCCTTCTGCCTCATGTGAGTGTACTGTATATTTTGTGTGTCTTGTGTGAATGAGAGTCTATCTATTCACTTGGCTCTTGAATCCATTTCTATTTTATAAATGTTATGTATTAACATGTTTTCATGTACAGCTGCTTTGAAAAAATGAAAATTGTAAAAAGGACTATAAATAAAATCTGAGTTGAGTTGAATCATTCAGTAAAATATATCTTTTAACAAATAGCACATATAATACTAATTTTATTTATTTTCAATTTCTGTGTTTACTTACTGTTGTGAGGATCAGTACTTTGGAAACTACTTTGCAGCATTTCCCCCCCTGAAAAAACAACAACACAATCACACAAACTGCATGCAGTGCCTACATCATAACGTTTAAAAAATGATTGTGACGGACTAAAATATATTTAATGAGATCACACTGTGCTGAAGATACAGGGTTCTATAACACGACTTTCCTTGCATTCTCATTTCAAAATAATGTTAACCATACTATAGGCTCGTAAAACGGATAAATTTAAGACAAGTTCCTGAGTTTAGACACGTACCTGGGCCCACTTCCGTCTCTCTCCTTGTCGAATGAAATCGCGACAAATCTGTTAAAGCTAAACATCAAATAAAACGCTCAATAAAGGAAAATCACATGGCAATTCATTGTCTCGTTACAAATAAAAAAACGTCTATTACTGTAACTTTGAGAACATTATTTTTCATATAACTTTGAGTGTTTCAGCCTTTCCTGTTTTACTGCGGTTTTTAAGATAATGTTACGTAACCTTTAACTTCATTTTACATTATAAAAGTATGTAAAAAGTTGTATGTAGGTACGTTATGAAAACAACAGCTTGTATGAATTCGCTTATTTGGTCTAATTTGATCCTTACCCATTTTGGATAGTATTTGATCTCCTGCACCTTGTCTCAAAATCGAAAGAGAAAGTTTCACAGAAGTTCCGGATATTAAGAAGTTCCCTATCAGAGACGTGCACAGGGGGTGGCTACGTGTCTTGAGCCACCGCCCATTTTTACTCACACTCACAGATGTATGAAAGCTGAGATGTACGGGAGACACATTTCAATTCATTTTGTAATATGCAATATAGCTATAACACCTGTAAAATAGCGATGTATTTCTCTATTTAAGTGCTGTGGCGTATTTAGGCATGGGCGGAAAATAAGAAACGGAAATACGCGGTTGAGTTTTGTATGCCACGGCGATCATTTCATGTGACTGAGTGGAGCTGCGATCTGTGCGTCACTTATGGCAAGCCGAATGAGCTTTTAATCATTCTCGGGATTTGAATTTTTATATCAACAATTAAATGTTTACTAGTAAAAATTATAATTCTTGATATCAAGAATATATATATAAATGTTTTATTGTTATTTCACCAGGATAGTCCCATTGAGATATACATATCTTCCTCCAGGGATTCCTGGCCAAAATGGCAGCACAAAAAGTTACACATGAAACAACTACAGACACATCAAACAATGAGTGCATACAAGAGATCAAAAAAGTTAATTAAAACATTTAAATGTTTACATTTACATGTACATGTTTCCCTTAACTAATATAATTTCTACTGGTAACAATTGCTTTTTTTGATATCAGTAATTACATTTTCACTAGTAAAAATGTGAATTCTTGATTTCAACAGTCACGCCATCACTCACAGAAATCACATTTTTGATATAAAAAAAGAATTTCAACTAGTAAAAACGATTATTCTTGATATATGTAATTGGATTTTCACTAGTACAGTTTAAAATTGATATGTAAAACGCTTACAAGCTAATTTGACCATTCGCAGGATATCAATTTGTGACAATTGTGTTCAACAATTCAATTTTTACTAGTATGTCCTAGTCCCTGCATTCCAATTCGTTCAATGCAGATGCTGTGATGGTTAATTGTTTAAAAAAACTTTAGTGGTGTAACTAGTCCGAAAAGTTTTCCCCCTAAAATATTATTTTTGCTGTTTTTATTTATCACAGAACTGTAATAAGTTTCATACTTTAGCATTCAAGAAGTCTATGAACGTTTTAATATTTATAACAGCAAAATTAATCATACAAAATACAAGTGAACTGTCAGTACTAAACAACAACACAACATTACTTTTGAAATTATAGTTTAATTAAAAAAAAAAACATTCTTAATATGATGCACATTTTATACTTGTATTTATTATGGACCTGTAATCTAGCCACAGGAGGTCACAAGCCAGTATACTTTTTGTGCCGGTCCCAAGCCCGGATAAATAGAGAGGGTTGTGTCAGGAAGGGCATCCGGCATAAAACTTTTGCCAAATTCAATATGCGAATCACTAACATGACTTCCATGCCGGATCGGTCGGGGCCCGGGTTAACAACGACCGCCATCAGTGCCGTTGACCTACAGGGCACTGGTGGAAATTGGACTACTGTTGGTCGAAGAAGGAGAGGAGGAAGGTGTGTTAGAGGAGGAAGGCGTGTCCGTAGGCAGAGAGAGAAGAGGAAAGGCCGGAGTTTAGGACTGAAAGTAGGACTTTGAATGTTGGTACGTTGACAGGTAAAGGCAGAGAGCTGGTAGATATGATGCAGAGGAGGAAAGTCGACATTCTGTGTGTCCAGGAGACCAGGTGGAAAGGGAGCAAGGCTAGAAGCATTGGAGCAGGGTTTAAACTGTTTAATCACGGTGCGGACAGGAAGAGAAATGGAGTAGGAGTGATCCTGAAGGAGGATTTTGTAAGAATGTTCTGGAGGTAAAGAGAGTGTCAGATAGGTAAAATGAGTCTGAAGCTGGAAATTGAAGGTGTGATGTTGAATGTTGTCAGTGCTTATGCTCCACAAGTAGGTTGTGAGCAAGAGGAGAAAGACAGATTCTGGAGCGATTTTGTGGAAGTGATGCAGAGTGTTCCCAGAGGTGAGAGAGTGGTGATAGGTGCAGACTTTAATGGACATGTTGGTGAAGGGAATAGTGGGGATGAGGAAGTGATGGGCAGGTTTGGTCTTCAGGAAAGGAACCCAGAAGGACAGAGGTTGGTAGACTTTGCTAAAAGTATGGAGATGGCTGTGGTGAACACGTACTTTCAGAAGAGGCAGGAACACAGGGTGACATATAAGAGTGGTGGCAGGAGCACACAGGTGGACTATATCTTATGTAGACGCTGTAATCTGATGGAGATTAGCGATTGCAAAGTAGTGGTAGGAGAGAGTGTAGCTAGACAGCATAGGATGGTGGTGTGTAAGATGACTCTGGTGGTGAGGAAGATGAAGAGAGCAAAGGCAGAGCAGAAGACAATGTGGTGGAAGTTGGAAAAGGAAGAGTGCCGTGTTGTTTTCAGGGAGCAGTTGAGACAGGCTTTAGGTGGTCAGGAGGTGCTTCCAGTATCCAGAGGAAGAGTTTAGCTAGGAAGAAGTGGGACAATGAGAGGACAGAGGACAGTAGACAGGAATATAGGGAGATGCAGCGTGAGGTTAAGATAGAGGTGGCAAAGGCCAAAGAGAAAGCTTATGAGGACATGTATGCAAGGTTAGATAGTAAGGCAGGTGAGAGGGATTTGTATCGGTTGGCGAGGCAGAGGGATAGAGATGGAAAGGATGTGCAGCAGGTTAGAGTGATTAAAGATAGAGATGGAAATGTGTTAACAGGCGACAGGAGGGTGAGGGAAAGATGGATGGAGTACTTTGAGAAACTGATGTATGAGGAAAATGGCAGGGAGAGAAGAGTAGTAGAGGCAAATATTGTTGAGCAGGAAGTAGAAAGGATTAGCAAGGGTGAAGTTAGGAGAGCTTTGAAGAGGATGAAGAGAGGAAAGGAGGTTGGTCTGGATGACATACCAGTGGAGGTATGGAAGTGTCTAGGAGAGATGGCAGTAGAGTTTTTAACTAGGTTGTTCAACGAGGTCTTAGAGAGTGAGAGGATGCCTGAGGAATGGAGGAGAAATGTTTTGGTGCCGATTTTTAAGAACAAGGGAGATGTGCAGAGTTGTGGAAACTACAGAGGTATTAAGCTGATGAGCCATACAACGAAGTTGTGGGAAAGAGTACTGGAAGCAAGGCTAAGGGGAGAAGTGAGCATTTGTGAGCAGCAGTATGGTTTCATGCCAAGAAAGAGCACTACAGATGCGATATTTGCTTTGAGAAGGTTGATGGAGAAGTACAGAGAGAGTCACAAAGAGCTGCATTGTGTCTTTGTAGATTTATAGAAAGCGTATGACACGGTGCCAAGAGAGGAGCTGTGGTATTGTATGAGGAGGTCTGGAGTGGCAGAGAAGTATGTTAGAGTGGTGCAGGATATGTATGAGAGCAGTAGGACAGTGGTAAGGTAAACTTTAATGGACATGTTGGTGAAGGGAATAGTGGGGATGACAGAGGAGTTCACGGTGAAGGTGGGACTGCATCAAGAATCGGCTCTGAGCCCCTTCTTGTTTGCGGTGGTGATGGACAGGCTGACAGATGAGGTCAGACAGGAATCTCCATGGACTATGATGTTTGCGGATGATATTGTGATCTGTAGTGAGAGCAGGTGGAGGAAAGTCTAGAGAGGTGGAGGTTTGCTCTGGAGAGAAGAGGAATGAAGGTTAGTCGCAGCAAGACAGAATACATGTGTGTGAATGAGAGGGATCCAAGTGAAACAGTGAGGTTACAGGGAGAAGAGTTAAAGAAGGTGCAGGATTTTAAGTACTTAGGGTCAACAGTCCAGAGTAATGGGGAGTGTGGAAAAGAGGTGAAGAAGCGTGTGCAGGCAGGTTGGAATGGGTGGAGAAAAGTGTCAGGTCTGTTGTGTGATAAAAGAGTACCAGCAAGAACGAAAGGAAAGGTGTACAGGGCAGTAGTGAGACCAGCGATGTTGTATGGTTTGGAGACAGTTGCACTGAGGAAAAGACAGGAGGAAGAGTTAGAGGTAGCAGAGCTGAAGATGTTGAGGTTCTCTTTGGGAGTGACGAGGATGGATAGGATCAGGAATGAGTACATCAGAGGGACAGCACATGTGAGACAAAGTTAGAGATTTTACAATCACAAAAGTCAAATGGGTACATTATTTTTTTTAAAGAGGTACACTATGGTACACTATGATTTGTTAGAGAGTAGCAACAGAGTAATAGTTACTTCAATGTTTTGTACATAATAACATTAATGAAATGGTATTATGCATTTTTTTATTGTTTATTACAATATTAGCATTGTGTGCTTTTTTCACAGAACCAATCGATGAGAAAGGTGAAGACAGCCAGAAAGTGTTGTTTGGAATAATCAAGTATGCTGCATTGTAAAGTCACCACATTGGAGACAAAGTTAGAGAGGCCAGGTTGAGATGGTTTGGACATGTTCAGAGGAGGGAGAGTGAATATATCGGTAAAAGGATGCTGAGGTTAGAGCTGGCAGGCAGGAGGCCGAGAGGAAGACCCAAAAGGAGGTTTATGGATGTAGTGAAGGAGTACATGAAGGTAGTGAATCTGAGAGAAGAGGATGCAGGGGATAGGGCGAGATGGAGGCAGATGATTCACTGTGGCGACCCCTGAAGGGAACAGCCGAAAGGAAAAGATTATGGACCTGTAACGAGAGATTTTTTTTTCATTTTTTAATGGAAATAAAAAAAGTGATACTAGATAAAATTATGTAAATATATACAAGTAACAATAAATAATACATATAATAAATATATGTAATATAATAAATAATGTCCTTACACTCAAAAAACAAAAGGCAGTTGTGGCCTAATGGTTAGAGAGTCGGACTCATGACCAGAAGGTTGCCGGTTCGATTCCCAGGGCCGGCGGGTAACAACTGAGGTGCCCTTGAGCAAGGCACCTTACCCCTACTTGCTCCCCGGGCGCTGTAGTGATAGCTGCCCACTGCTCCGGGGGTACGTGTGTTCACTACTCTCTGGATGGGTTAAATGCAGAGGTCACATTTCGTTGCCTTGTACATGTGCAATGACAATAAAATTGAATCTAAATCTAAAAAAAAAATCTACTCTTAGAGGCATTACAATTAACTTGTAAAGGAACATATGCAAAGTAAAGACATAGCTGAAGTGTTCCAGACAGAGAATCTGTTCAGTTCAGCTTTCTCTACTTTATCCCTGGATTTAGCAACCGCTTGGTCTTCCATGCGAAGTATTTAATGTAGCTATGAGAACCATGCAGCATACTTGATTATTCCAAACAACACTTTCTGGCTGTCTTCACCTTTCTCATCGATTGGTTCTGTGAAAAAAGCACACAATGCTAATATTGTAATAAACAATAAAAAAATGCACAATGCCATTTCATTAATGTTATTATGTACAAAACATTGAAGTAACTAATACTCTGTTGCTACTCTCTAACAAATCATAGTGCACTGTAAACCCGAATAAGTTGGGAAAACTCAGAAAATTTATAAGGTAAATCAGTAATCAGTTACATCAAATTTTTTGAGTTATGATGTTCCCAATTTTAAGTAAGCAAAACTAGTCAGTTTTGAGTTTGTTGTACTGTTGTTGACTCCTTTTAATTTTGAACAATTTTAAGTAAGCAAAACTAGTCAGTTTTGAGTTTGTTGTACTGTTGTTGACTCCTTTTACTTTTGAACATTTAGCAAAGTAACTTTTTTTATTTACAGCTAAATAAATGAAAGGTCTTAAGACAACCTAAACAGTTCAGCTGCATCAACAATTAACAAACAGCCTTCACAGAGAGTGATGCAACACACACACGACTGCTATTGCACCTCCCACAACCTAAGCATAAGCACCACTCTTCTGAACGATGGTAACCCCAAAAGTAAAAAACACAACAAACTCTTCTAAATATCCAAGATAATTGAACATTCATCATTAACAAGGCTTTTTCCTTTCTAAAAACTCATAAAATAACACTTCATTTCAAAATTTACTTTCCTAATGCAGTCTCACGCAAAGCATGCTGGGAACTGAATTTCATTCTCAACAAATCATCTTGAATTAACTTGTTGAAATTAAGTTAAACTAACTCAAAAGTAAGAATTAGTTACAGGAACTCAAAACATTTAAGTTAGGATTTTTTTTATATAAAATTAAGTTTACACTACTTAAACTGTTTAATTTCTTTGAACATTCGGGTTTACAGTGTGTACCATAGTGTACCTCTTTAAAAAAAATAATGTACCCATTTGACTTTTGTGATTTGAGCAGTATAATCTCCAACACTGGATGCAGTGCATTAAATGACCATCATCTGCCTAAAAATAAACAAATAAATAAAATACAAACAAATACTATTACAGTTACAGTAACATATTACACTTAAGTCTTTGTTAACTTAATATTTAAATAGAATTTGCATTTTCAGTATGAAGTATATACCCACCACACAGTACAGTGAAGATAATTCATGGAACTATTTAAACTGACATGAGAATAAAAAAATATTAGCATTGAAGTGTTCAATGTTATTATTTCACTCTAAAAAGTGCTGGGTTGTTCAAAATCACAATACATAGTTTGCCAATTAAGACACTACATTTAATTTTAATTTCATTCGTAGTTATTAAATCAACAACACCACTTTCACTTCCACTATCACTACGTTCTTTCTATTGTAAATAAATAAATCAATAAAAAATAAGTAAACAGGGACAGTAAGCTATACAGTAGTTTTATCATATAAATTATATAACAATGGTAGGGCCAAAATATTTTTTTCGTTTTCAAGACAGTAACAGGGTAGTTCCGTGTTTGGCTAGTCAATAATGTTAACGGAAACAACATTAAGGGGCCATGCATTTTGTAGACCAGTATAATTTAATATTTCAGATATTACATTTCTAAAAACATGTAATTATATATTCACAAATACATACACGTGTACTTACGGCAGTGTTCCTTAAATGCCATTAGAATTAGTAGGCTAGTCCTCACTCCGACAAGTGCATTTCAGTCAAGTGTGAGTGATGTCGCAGGAGGCGGAAACTGCAAAGTGCTGGTGTCTGCAATTCTGTAGTCAGACCCTTCTCCACTATCCAGACGCTTCTGTGGACTAGTTTAATAAAACTGATTATTACAGAAACAGAACTGTCATGGCTCTGCTTCATTTAGTCATGTTTTTCTTGGTCCTGTAGCAGAGCCATGTCAAAGTCTTTGGTTATGTGTGGAGAGAAACATATTATTGTCCGTTTGACAATAATATACGTTCTCTCCAGTGTCTCGTCATTGGCCCCGCTCCTCTCGTTTCCTTGTGATCTTTCCCTGAGTGTTTGAGTAACCACACCTGCCCGTGTCGTTATCCCTGTTTGTGTTTCCCTATAAATACCCTCTTGTTTCTTTGTCTTGTGTTTGTGGATGCATGTGTACAGTTTATGTGCCTTGTACCTTGTCCAGTGTTCCTGTTCCCAGCCTTGCCCTTGTTCCGTGAGTCTTGTGGTCTACCCTGTTGTGTTTCGATTTAAGACGTTTGGTCGTGTCCTTCAGTTTACTTTTGCTATTCTTGTTTTCGTTTTGCCCCCACGAGGGAAGTCTTTTGTTTTATATATTTCTGAGTTCCGTTTTCCCCATTGAGGGTGTTTTGTTTCTGTTAATAAATAAAGTCTTGTTTTTGTTAACCCCTTCACTGCTGCCTGCAATTGGGTTCTCTTCTTTCACGCCTCAATTCATGACAAGAACACAGAAACAAGGCAAAGTGGACTGTTGATGTTTTTAATCTCTTATTGTTTCAACCACCGTCTGCAAGAACAGCATTGGCGTAATTTGCACGTGGGACATGTCCCCACCACTTTTTGGAAGACATTAAGAAATGCTTGTGGAAGGTGTGTATTGTTTAGGGGCCATTAACATCTAAAACTTGTGGAAAATGCAGCATGAGTTGCTTTTCATAGAGCCGGGACTCCAGAAACGCGGCCAAGATGAAATGTATGCATCTGTTATACTTTTTAAGAATAAGGCAGT
>NC_079899.1:26876809-27032627 GCF_024868665.1 Triplophysa rosa | reverse complement strand
GCCAAAAAACGTTACGTTGCAACCTGTAGAAACCTAAACTGAGGCAGTTTACTTGTTTCAGTACGCTATTTCATGAGACTACAGAACACTTGTGATGAGTGCTTGTGCCATCTTTAAAAACACAAGAAGAAACAATTTACATGCTCGCAGACCAGCAATAACATTCAACACGCACACCAGAACTACAAAAACCTTCAACAGTCAAGACCTACAGTCACATCCAGCACACTCACCAGATCTGCAATAACATTTAACATACTCACCAGGCCTGCAGACACTGGAAGAATCACAAGACCTTACCAGCACTGTAGAAACCTTAGACTTCACTGATGTGTAGAAACCACATACTAACCCAACATGCAAAAACATCCCAACTCGCTCACTACACCTGTAGATGCTGGCCATACCACAAGACCTTACCCAGTGTGTAAAAACATACCACAAACCCTACACTTATCCAACCTGTAGAAAAACACCACTCCATAAGGCTACAGAATGGTATTGCATGTTACTTCAAAGACATCTGTTGCAGACACATGGAGAACGGGCTACTGTTGATGGATCTGTAGAACTGAAAGAGATACAAAAGACAAGTAGCCAAAAAAAACGTTACTTTAACCCGTAGAAACCTAAACTGAGGCAAAGTTTACTTGCTTCAGTAGTCCATTTCATGAGACTACAGAACACACAACGCTTGTGATGAGTGCTTGTGCCATCTTTAAAAACAACTTGCAGCATACCAGCAATAACATTCGACATGCACACCAGAACTGCAAAAACCTTCAACGGTCAAGACCTTCAGTCACATCCAGCATGCTCACCAGATCTGCAAAAGCATTTAACATTCACCAGGCCAGCAGATACTGGAAGAATCACAAGACCTTACCAGCACTGTAGAAACCTTGGACTTCACTGATGTGTAGAAACCACATACTTACCCAACATGCAAAAACATCCCAACTCGCTCACCACTCCTGTAGATGCTGGCCATACCACAAGACCTTACCCAGTGTGTAACACAGAAACCCTACACTTATCCAACCTGTAGAAAAACACCAACAGACCTGTAGACCCTGGCCAACAATCATTTTACACAAATACAAAAGGAAATCCAAAAGCTTTTGCAGACATGCTATTAAATGTATGTTTGTTACATCAAAATTATTTTACGTGGTGGAAAGAACGTTAAAGAAAATGACAAAACATAAGCAGCAGAAACATTTCCTTTAGGAAACATGCTACTATTAAACCACAAAGAACATTTAATTCAGCAAAAACACATCATTACATTAAGAGATGTAAACACAAGTAAAAGTCTGTGATAAATGTGTGTTGTGCTAATGGAGGAGAGTAATTGTTATAAAACTGCTCTTAGCCTCAGGGGTTAGATATCCAAATGCAGCTTCAATCCACAAACGATAAAGGCAATGGTCAGGGCAGGCAGAAAACAGGCATATACAATGAAACTGGCAATGGTCTGGGCAGGCAGCAAAGGTTCACAAGACGGTAAATAAATCCTAAACTCTACCATAGCACACGACCAGAATTGCAGTTAACCACTAAACAAGACTTCGCAGAAGTGAAAAACCAGGCTTATGTAGACAGGGGTAATGAGACACAGGTGACAATAGTTAGGAACAATGAGTCCATGCTAAGGATTGTGGGAATTGTAGTCCAGAGTGAATGTATAGATCTGGGGGGAGTGCCCTCTTGTGGATCTGCAGGTAGTAATGGGAGAAACAAAGCTTTTCCAAGCTTTGAATCAATTGAACCAATGAGCTCTATGCATGCGTCTCAAAAATGAGAAAACAGTTCACTTTAGCCGATGCTGTACATTGTGGCACACAGCAGTGGTATAGAGAAGTGGCGTTCTACTGTAAAGTAAATGTTTTTTTGATAACAACCTCTTTTGAAATGGATCTTTGCTCATAATTCCTCATCCTCCACCACCACTGAAAATGGCTGTAATTCTTTGATCATCTGCATTGTGTAAATATTAATAGTGTGTTCACATCACATCAAATTTCTTCTTTAATCACTTTTGTCTTTAAGATGTCCAGAAGATTCATTGTGATGCATTTCATACATACCTTATCTATGAACATCACCTCCATCAGATGTATGTCTAGTCAATAAATCAGGGCGTTTGGGAGTGCATGTGTTTCAACTTTGATGAGGTGATGTCTTGTTTCTGCTTATAGTACAATTTGTGTAGATTTAATGGTTGGTTATCTTAGAATGTGTGTAGCTGAATTCTCATTACCAGCTGTAGGACTGTGATGAAAGTGAAAGTCGTTTAGAGTGGAGCTCAGTCAAACGTTTACAATCTCTGATAACCAAACACTACTCCAGTGGCTCTTCCTCTTCTCTAAGGAAGGACTCGCCCCTTTTGTGGCATATTTCTTTGGGCGCAGGTTATTAAAAGTCATATACCTGGGAAGTAGAGGGCTGTAGTCCGATTCCAGCCGTTCTCTGTAGTCCTTGAAAAGCTAATTTTGTTAAAGACAATATCTCGCATGGCATTGAACTTTGAGCTTTATTATTTTGCAGATATTGTTTATGCTCTAACAGCAACATTACACACTAACTAAAGGTTGAAAATGGGATCGCGGGGAATGGGACCTTTAAATATACTTTGACATTCTAATAATTTCACATTCATCACTTCCCAGCCAACATGTACATGTGGGCCCCATATGGTTTATAGTGGGGCTACATAGGTATCAAGTGGGCATGGTCCCAATTTGGGCATTTTATATGGGGCCCGCTCGGTTAAGCTAAATAGGTCACACATGGGCTCCCTATATAGGTCCCATATGGGTCATTTATGGGAAATAAGTGTATGGGTGCCAAATGAGTTCCACATGTAGGGCCATCGTGGACAACCCATATTGTTCTCACATGGGCAAACACAATCAATCTCATATAGGCTGCCCATGTGGGCCCAAGGTAGTACTCGCATGGTTGATCTGTATATGGGTTCTGAATGGGTAAACACATATGGGGACCTCATGGCCAACCCATATGAGTCAGACATGACCAAACACAATCAGTCCCATATAGGCTGCCCACATGGGCCCAAGGTAGGACTTACATGGTTGATCTGTATATGGGTTCTGAATGGGAGAACACATATTGAACCCTCAGGGCCTACCCATATGGATCTCACATGGGCAAACACAATCAGTTCCAAATAGGCTAATCACATGGGCCCAAGTTAGGACTCACATAGGTGATGTCTATATGGGTTCTGATTGGGAAAACACATATTGGACCCTAATGGCCAACCCATATGGATCGCACATGAGCAAACACAATCAGTCCCATATAGGCTGCCCACAAGGGCCCAAGGTAAGACTCACATAGGTGATCTCTAAATGGGTTCTAAATCGGAAAACACATATTGGGCCCTCATGGACAACCCATGCAGGTCTCACATGGGCAAACACAATGAACCCCATATAGGTTGCTCACATGGGCTCAAGGTAGGACCCACATAGGTAATCTATATGGTTTCTGAAAGGAGAAACACACACACTGCATAAATGAAAAATATGTTTCCATGAATAATCTTTTACAATTTATTTGGGACCTTCCCATTTTTACTAAAAGTTGTTTTTATATTATTTTTAATAACTGAAGCTGTCAGTCAGTTCAAAACTAATTAAACTGTCAAAACTGCACAACCAATCTTTTATTTACATTGTGTCTCCACTTTTGATATACTCAGAGGATTTCTTAGAGTGCAGAACTCATTCTGCGTTTTGAGAGATACTGGGCAGATTCTCATTATGGCAGCCACCCTGCCATAGTCAGTCGACGCCCCTGACTTAACACCTCTATCATGTTTATGAGTGCACCATCAGGGATAGATTGAACAACCATGGTGTTCATGGAGTTGCAAGGAGACAGGCACTGCTCTCCAAACAGAACATTGCTATCCGCCTAAAGATCATGTGGACAATGTGGTCCAAAATTTTTTTTGGACATATGGGCTACAATTCTGCAAAGTCATTGAGAAGAAGTTAGTTGCAGGTATATTGCTGTACAAAGGAAGTCACATCCAGATAAGGGGCGCCTGGGCACATTTTGAAACCTAAAGCCTGGTTCGATTGACTAGTCACTAGTGTGAGCACTCACAACCGCGCTCCGGAACAGTTCTCTTACTGTGCCCTGGCCTGATTGGAAGAGGTGGGCTCGAGCGCAGTTTGGTTTCGGAAAGGGGTAGTGTGAGCGTAAACCATGTTGTAAATTATGCCACTGTTTATATCCTCCCTGAAGTTCAGCTGTCACTATAAAAAATAACAATCGCGCTTTGGCACAGTTGAGAGCAACCGGGCCAAGTGTGAGCATGCTGTTAAAGAGTTCACCTTTGCCACTAACAGACATAATACTGGATCCTTTTTCTCAAAAAAAAAAAAGAAATATAAACTGTTATCTCATTTTTAAATTGGGTGCTCTCTGCTTTCAGTATTTATCTGAACGACTGATAATGTTTTGGGTTACATTTATGCAAACATACAGAAAATCCTTAAGGGTTCACAAACATTTAAGCACCACTAGTGCATATGTCTTTTCTTTACTTTTACTTATTGCATTACTTATACACAAGCACGTACATGCACAAGAAGCATATACATAAAGTATGCATATGGTGGTATATAGACCTTGCTAAATGAACACTTTTATTGCCATGTGACCCTATATTTCTGACAGAAAGTGAAAGGTGGGAAGATTGGAGAGCACCAGTTTACTTTAAGAACCGTTTTTGTCTAATCCAAGTAAAAGTTTAACATATCGTATGTAACTGTAAATAAAGTATTTTTACTGAACATACATTGTTTACAATCGTATTCCATTTGATATCTTATTGTGTGCACTGTTTAGACAGATATGTTCACACAGTGCAAGCTGTTTAAACAAAGACATCCACTCCACTTATAATAAAAACTAGTAAGTAATTTAGCACTGTTGTCCCTGGCTGCATTTTAGGCAAAAGCAGCATTTTTACTATGAACAAATATACGTGACCTTGCATGTGAAACCTGAAGTCTCATGCAGTTTTTAATGAATGAGAATCAAAGTTTGATTTAATCCATTAATTCACTATGATTTCAATCTTTGATATGCCCTTAGTTAATATTAAAGACAACAAAATATATCAATAATGAAGTTATATTTTCACAATGTTCTTATTAGGGATTATTTAAATGGTAAATCACAAAAAAATTACTTTAGATCGGTTTTCACAGTCAGTATCAGATACTAAATGTAGAGTACAAAAACTGTTGACTCATATTTTTTGTCCCATTTCTGTTTTTCTGTTTTATACCATGTGAGTGATTTGAATTTTGAAATATAAAGTTTCTCTACATGTATTAAATAAGACAGGACATGCATCCTATAGGGATGCAGAAGCTTTATTCAACAATAATCAAGCACTGACCTCAAAAATATTAAAGGACTGTAACCTGGCCAGAGTATGCACACAATTAACACAAACATTGCAAAAAGGAGGCCAAGGATTACTAGTGTCAAGTAAGCTACACTATATTTACAAAGAACAACTCTTTCTATTGAACAGGTTTGATTACTTAAGTCATTTTATTTTTCTTAATGGTCATTTTAAGATTTTATCAAATCTTAAAGTTACAGTATATAATGATATTCTAGGCGATAGTGTGCTTCTAATTTCTTAGCAACAGCTTGGACAGGGCCCTTTTCTATTTCAACATAACAATGCCTCTGTGTCCAGACAAGTGTATAAGGCAAAGTAAAAAAATAAATGATTGATTCAGTCAGTGTGAAAGAACTTGTCTGGACTGCATGAAGCCAAGTCCTGATCCCAGCTGAATACCTTTAGTGTGACTTTAAATGCAGACCTTGAGCCAAAAACTCATCACCAAACACCAATGACTTGTACATGGATACAGAATAGAACGTTTCATTGGATGCGCACGCTGGGACTGCAGTTAACTTCCAGTCTGTGTTTGGCTAGTGTCTAATATAAATATTTATATTTTACTTAATTTATGTTAATATTAATTTTTCTGTAGGTCCTGTAGTTTGGTCGCATTTAAAGAAACCGTATGGTACATTGACATCTAGTGGTTGAGCATGGTATGCAGTCTAACTTCACAATATTGGAGAGACATATTTTTCTGTACATCATTTTAGAACAGAAAAAGACACTTCCAAAAATGTTGCAACAGAGATGGAAACACAATTTTAAATACATGAATTGTTTCCATCTCTGTTGCCACAGTTTTGGAAGTGACTTTTTCTGTTCTAAAATGATGTACCCATATATAAAAGTAATTGGTGTAACATTAATTTATTGGTGTTTATTGGTAAATAATTGGTGTTCGTTTTAATTAAGCGCTGAATATGACATCAATGTTCCGTGAGATCGAGCGTTTGATTTGCGCAACACAGAATGAAGTCAAACACACACTTTAGTTTGGAGACAAGAGGGAGTGCACGAGCTCTCTGCTCGCTCACTTATCACAAGCCCATCATTCACTACTCATAAATCACATGAAATGTAAAACTAAATCTTTGGCGGGACAAAAATTTGTTTTACTCACTGGCACCAATCCAACCCTTATAAAAAACGATCGCATTGGCAAGCATTTTGGTTGCAGTCTAGAGCCCTGGTAAGTGAATATGGGTGTTAGTTGGAATACCAAAACTGTTTGAGTCTATTTTACTTGGTCTTTTTGCTTTCCAAATTGTAACTCAGAATTGTACGCTCTTTTAACTTAACCACACAGAAATTCTTGTCTACACACTGTTTTTCAGCCAATGTATAATTTCTCCTTCAAGGACCCAACGTTTTCTAACATCTTGTCTTGAACCATCTTGTTTTTCTCATCCGACTAGGATGGAAGGTAGGTTGGAAGTTTGCTTTAATAATATATTCAATAATGCAATGTTTGAATATGTGTTTCAGTTGTTTTTAAACAGGAAGGCAATGAAATAATAGAGTTTTGAACTTGCGCGACCTTACATTTGCGACGTACAGGCTGGTAACGCTAACACCCTATCTGCCCCGCATGTGAGCAGCACGATGCGACGTGACATAGGACTATAGAACTCATTATAAACAGAAATGCTGTCCTCACGACAAACACCTTGTTCTTGATATTTTTTATTGTTGCATCACATTGCGCCGAACACGTGTTGTAGACAAGGTGTAAGTTACTTCACTGAATATTTTCTGAATACTAGATGTTGCACACTGTATATACATTTGTTTGGGAGAAATGTATTCAGTTTAGACGTTGGGAGCATATGTTTAGTAGATATATCATTTTTAACATCTATCAAAGTGCAGTGCAAGGTACTTGAGATGCAGTGCGGGAAGCACGTGAGAAGTGGGACAAAAAGCGATCAAGGCTGATAGGATTTCTGCATTTTGACTCGTTAACTATAATTGATTAATCTATTTCTTGCCCAAAATACTTTCACTTAAATATTAAATGTTATGTTTTGCTTAGTTTGTCCACAATCAGCTTCATTTGTATTAGCTCGTGTTGCGTTTGTGGTCAGACATACTAAAGCTCATCATCAATAGGGGAATTCCAGCGTTATGGATCTGACATAAAAACACTCAGAGAATGTGTTTGCTACCAATATACTGAATCATCTGTTTATATTTCACTAAGACCTTGTTGATAGTTTAAACATCAGAAAAACATCAGTCTATGCACAAGTTTTCTGTTTTGAAAGTGGTTTAAACATGTATTATATGGATGTGACAAAAAGGACACCATTTTTGGGAGACAACAAACTTTGTTGGATTTCTGTGAATTAAAATGCACAAACCTGATGCAATTATACCCAACAAATGGAGTCGCATGTGTCACATGCTAAAATGATGAGTTCTTTGTTTTTATTTTCTTCTTCATGCAAGGGGCATAACCACCGCATACAGTAAGGGGAACATGCCCACCCATAAGACTCATTTCCCCCCAAATAAATACTTCGCTTATTGACACACGATTGACAGATTCAAAGTGTTTGCCGCTGAACTGAGCAGGACAAGACTGAAAATCAATTTACACGCATGCTGTATTGAATCAGAACCCCAGTGTGAAGGTCAAGTGATGTGAGGCCAAGTATGGGGTTCTATACTCGGAATTTGTGCTCTGCATTTAACCCATCCAAGAGCACACACACAGCAGTGAGTAACACACACACACCCAGAGCAGTAAGCAGCCATTGCTGCGGCACCCAGGGAGCAGTTGGGGGGGATCGGTGCCTTGCTCAAGGGTCTCATCTCAGCCGTGGTATTGAAGGTGGAGGAGAGCGCTGATCATTCACTACCCCCACCTACAATCCATGCTGGTACTGAGGCTCCAACCGGCAACGTTTGGTTTACAAGCGGAGTCTCTAACCATTAGGCCACGACTACCCCCACATTTATAACATTTATGTCTTTTGCAGGTTTACATGTTTAACAGTGAAAGAAAGAATTGGATTGCTAGACAGCCAAAAATGTCTGTGTTGAGAAAACTAGGCTGTAAAAAATGCCACCCAAATATTTTTTCTGTTTTTATTTTCCTTAAAAAGGACTAAACACTTTGAGTTGATACAAATACAACAATGAAAAACATGACATCAGGGTTCTTTTCCAGTGTCTTGTCAGCTTTAAAGCCCTTGCAGTTTGCTGTAAAGAAGAGAAATAAAACAGAAGTGAAGGTAATAGCCAGGCCCGGATTAAGAATTCAGGGGCCCCTGGGCACAAGTGTCTTGTAGACCCCCCCCACATACATAAACATATTCATTTTTCTAAGAATAAAAGGGCAGACTTTGTCAATGATTATACTATAAGAGTAATTTGTCCATTTGTTCAACTTTATTTGTGTAACAAGCACTTCGCGACTCACGTTCTTATGTAAGCGTGTAATGGTAAACAGCATTAACGAATATTAGTTATACTGTTACGAGTCTGTGTAAGTAAACATTTTGCAATGTATGTAAAAGCACTCTGGATTTTCTAATAACTTAGGCTAAAAATCGGTAAATTAAGGCAGATAGACCTGATCAACATCAATATAAAATTCATTATTGGCGAAGACACACCAAATACATGTAAAAAAAACTCTTACCTTTTTAAGATTTTAAAGACAACCGTGAGGGTATTCTAACTTAACCTATATCTTATATTCACCACAATAAAGCCGTTCTCATTTACATCTTTTCAGTTTCTATAAAAAGCGGCGATTTTGGCTATATTCTTTCACACAGCCTCTGTCATGGTAACCATGTGCATATTTACAGACGAAATGGGTTCATGTTTACACATTCAAACAGTCGATAACAGTGACAGGTTGTTGGAAATGCTGTTTTGTACTCATTTTATTCAGGAGTCACCTGTGGAATGTGCTGCTTCTTCCTGCCGCTCAATGAGACGATCCCTGCGCGGGGAAAGAGAGACCTTGCGCTCGCGGGGGACATTTTCCCACTGAAAGCTAAAGTTTATCGGAAAGTCGCTTGATTTATCGCATTGTGCTTCTGAACAAAAGCTGCTAAAGGGCTTGTAAAAGTTATTAAATCAAGAGACAGACTTGCGTACGTTAGAAACACGGTTTTGTGTGCGCACTTTTGTGTGTTCGGCCAGAGAGGCACACGGCAGAATGAATATAGCGAAAACATTTTCTCCCCCTTTCTTGGGCCCCAAGCACTCATGGGCCCCTGGGCCTGTGCCCATAATGCCCATTGGATAATCCGGCCCTGGTAATAGCCCAAGGCCTTTAAGGAGCGGTTACCCAGACAGGGCTTGAGACCAGTCCCAAACTAACTTAAATGTTAGAGGTGTCTTGATAAAAACAACTTACACTGACACGTCTTAAAAAAGATCACTGTGATTGTTTTGTCTCAAGATGCACACAGTAATGTTTTTTATAAAGTATGTTTTTAAAAACGACTTAAATATCCTAGTTTAACTAAGGCCTAGTCCTGATTTAAACTAATACCTGTCCGGGATTCCGCCCCTAAATCTGTAAACATTCAGGAGGACTTTGATTGTGTTCATTAAGTCATACCTGTCTTCAGCAGTTCTGTTGGAAGGATAATACACCTTAAAGCTAAAGCCACTTCTTGGGAAAGAGCCCTGCAAAAGAAAGAGAGCAACAGATTTCATCATGTGTATCAGTATCACACACTGAATGATCAGCCACGTAAATTTATTTCAAGTTCAAAGACATAAATGTACCGGGTTGATGCACAGACAGTCCGTGTTGGAGATGTTGAATGGGTCGTATTTGTCAGCGAAGATGATGACATCAGGCACAGGATAGACCCTTAGGGTGTGGTCATACGCCCAGTACACTGGGCAGACATACAGAGGGAGAGGAGTCAGGTGACCCTGTGACAAGATGGTCTTCACAAACTGTTGAACAAATGCAAGGTCAACTTTACTGCCATCTCATCTGAAAGTCATCTGGAATACAGTAACTGGCAAATATATGCCTGCTTTTTTATTATTTAAAAAATTGGTCTGTTCACATCTAAAGAAAGCAATTCTCATTGGGTGACATCTGATGTATATAAAGAAACACATTTCTCAGATAATTTTTTTTCCACTCAGATGTGTTTTGTAAAGCTTCTTTACTATTAAAGCTCTGCTGTTTGGTAAAAATGCTTCATTCTAAAAACGTGCTACAGAAGTGAAACTGAACATAATTTCCCAAATTATTATTGATGATAAAGAAAAACAAAGACTTTCAGAATCATTTACATTTAGACATTTGGCAGACTCTATCTGATGTCAAACCCATGACTTTTGCGTTGCAACAACAATACTCTACCAATCAAGCTACAGGAACACTCAGTTCATTCCATGTTGTTCTGTGACCTCTGGTGTGTGCAGAAGTCTGTGACGTAACATTACAAATGTTCTGAAACACCTGGCCAGAACTATGTGCAATTGTGAACAAATACGAAAAGAGGTTTAAAATTAAAACTTCACTTGACTGATAAAGATATTCTCTGTTTATTCTCAATGTAGTTGTCGTTTTTGAAAAATGACCGACCAAAAAATACACAAGTGTCACATACAGTTTTTGTTCGAGCAACTGTCTCACACTGCCATTCTGAACATCTATTTGATTGTTTTTAATATTCAGAGAATACATCTATATAAAAAATAATTCTGTACTTCTTCCTTTTTAAGCACCTTTATTTGAATTGACTCGGAAATTAAAAAACATCCCAAGAAATTTGTGTCGAGAGCAAAAACAATCATGACATAAGTCATATTTTCACTAGTGGCCTCAGATGTTTGGATGGTGTGAACTTTAATGTTCAGGATACCAACACAGAAAGAAATGACAGGAAAACAAACATCTAACTCACATGGCTTGGAATGTCCAAGTTGGTGCCGGGGACTCGTACACAGTTCCTGCACATCTTGTTGACGAGATCTTCTCGAATCACTACAATCTCTTGACTGCAGTACTGAATCCTGTTGATGAGGGTGAATGAAACTCAAATCAGACCATGCAAACACACACACATACATACAAAGGAAGAGTCCATCCAGATACCTGCAGGGGTTGGTGGTGAACACAGAGAAGGGAACTCGCTGTGTGAATTCTTCTGTGATGTGCTCAGCCAGAGGAGGTCTGTGATCACAAACACAATCGTTTTCATTCAGTGAAGTAAAGAGTTTCAGTGTTTGATAAAAACTGACATACAGTAACCAATGGAAAGTAAAATACCTGGGTAATACAGCGCCAGGTCCTGGGTCTTGTGGGCCAGGAACAAACACAAAACGACTGCTGCAAGAACACATTCAAAGCGGGTCAAATGAGTCCATAACACAACCTTCATGTGAGAAAGAAAAAACACTTCACTGCATTAGAAATACACTACGCTTGCAGGGTTATGAGAGACTAAGGAGAGTCTTACCTTTTGTGAATGCTGGGATACTCACAAATGAGGTCAGCAAGTGCTTTAAAAGACTCTAAAAACAACATATAGTTTGTTTAACTCTTGTCACTTTAGAATAAATGAATGCAGGAACAAATGTTCTTAAATGAAACAAACCTTTGAGTGCTTTTATTTGGTTTTTACCATATGGTGCATAAGAGAAATTCCCACAAAATATGAAGCATGTGGGTGGCATAGCAGAATACCCTGCAAAAGCACATTTGAGTTATTCAGAAAACAACTTCAACTCTGATCATTCAGATTTCTTTTTTCATTTATCAACTGTATTTATATATTTCCTGCATGTTTGTCAAGTGCTTGACAAACACATTTTAGCCCACAAAGCTGTTCTGTGGAGTGATTCTGTGATTCTATAATTACAGCCGTGTGTGAAATGTGTCTTTACTAACAGTGTTATTTCAGTGCACTCAATGAATCGGATAAGTTACAATGAAATAATACATTGACTGAAACTCTAAATTAAGTGAGGAAAAATCAATGTTACATCGACTGGCTGCTAGCTCAGTTATTAAACTGAAGTGACGTGTGGTCGTGTACCATCTCCTTTAATTGGAATAAGTGCTCTGCATTTCACCCAACCAGATGCACACACACAGCTGTATTGACCATACACACACCCTTACCCCCCGTGGAGTAATTACAGCTTAGGTGCCTTGCTCAAGAGCACTTCAACTGCCCCTCCTAACCCATAATAATAGCTCATCACTTATAATAACAGGGTAGTTGGTAGAGAAAATGTTCTAAATCTAACTCATTCTGGATAAAAGTGTCTGCTAAATGAATACATGTACAGTAAAACTGTTCCAACATTTGACATGGTTTTGTTTTCACCTGCAAACATGGTGTGAATCTTCTCCAGTACCTCCACACTGTCCAACCACACATCTGACACGACAACAAACATGGCGTCTTCATTCTCCTCCTCCAGCTGCTTCAGTTTGGCTGACGTCTTGACCGCGGTAGTTGACGGACCACCAAAGAAGTTTATATTGCCATAATATGCCCTGAACAGTGGACATAGAAAAGCAAAAGCTAGCGAGACGTAGAATGATGTTGGTTAAATGATGGGTCATCTAGTATATCCTAACCTGGTGATAGAAGAGGGTTCTGTGGGTGGGAACCCAAAAGCATTAACGTGAAACACAGAATCCTCGTACCATCCTGCAAATGGGAAAAACTTGACGTGAAACTTTTCCACAATCCAGGGAAAGAACAAACATACGTTTCTTGTGGACTCACCCTCTGCCAGGACAAAACAAGACTCTGTGTACAGACCACTGTGAAACTGGTATGACCAGCATTAAGGAACAAACAGATACCATTCTGCGACAGGATGGAGACACTTAAACATGTTTCATGATACACATGGGAAGGATATTGCCTTTGAGATATTCAGCTGCACCGTACCACTGGGATCCTCCAGGTAAAACTTTCCCTGAAAGTGCCACAAAATTATCCGACCAATATAAATACAACTTTCTAAAGTGCTCTGATAAAGCCATCGGGTTCCTGACACGCAGGTCTCTATGGGTGTTGTGTGCACTCACTGTAGCTGGTGAATGTAATATTGTGTATTTTAGCATGAACTAATCGAACACCCATTGTCATAGAGGCGGTTTAAGCCAGGAGCAGGCCTTTATAAATTACCTTTTAGAAATATGACTTGATACAAAACATTAACTGATGTGCAGCACCTTGAGACTAAACAATATCACTGATATATTTTAAGATCTGTCTGTGTAAGCTGCTTTTATCTCAAACACGCATTTTAGTCTGGGACTTTCTTTTATTTTCATTACGATGTAAACTTTCAGTTCTGACAGCGTTATTAACAGGTGTGTGAATACCTCTTTCAGCTGTGTGATCATTCCCAGAACAATCACCTCACCGAGTTTAGCCGTGCTGCCCAAAAGAGCCTCTACTGTCTTCAGCTGTAAGTCCAATATGAACCTTATTACAATCACATCCATCCATTCATCAGAGTATCAAAACACAGAAGTGTAATGGTGGGTGAACATCAGCGTACAATAATATACAACATATACACGAGACAAAGTACACACAAAATACAGAATATACACACTAAAACAAGCTTGGAAGTCATGTTTATTTTTACCTGGAATTTATTTCTTCCTTCTTCTGGAGCTGAACCAATCACAGGAGGGGTGAAAAGTTCATGTCTGTGCGTCCGCTGTTATACAGAACAACATAAAGACGTAGAGTAATTACATACAGTAATGATGAGATGATTTGGGCCGCATGCATTCCTGTCATTATTTATTATTATATAATTATTTTAAAAGATTAGTATTATTGTAATAAATACCAAATATCAATTAATAAACTTCAGTGTCGATGAAGCACAGTAGTGAAATGATGGAGTACATAAACAAAAGCAAAGACTCTTGCCTGCTGTAAGATGGTGTATCGCTCTCTGAAGAGCTCCGCTTTATCTCTGGATTGACCACAGAGTTTGGGGGTCCGATGGGTTGTCATGCTAATACTGTAAAAAATAAAAGCCAGAGGTCATATTTGAGGTGCTATAAGGTAAACTAAACGGTTAAACGTAATTCAATCTTATCTGAATAAACAATTCAAATGTCATGTGTAACCAGTCCTACTCGCTCCGCACGGGCCTCGAACAAGCGTCGGGTCCGGATGGGAGACGGGGCTCTAACGAGGAGGCTAAAGACCGCGGCCTCGCGCCTCATGAGCTCGGGGACTGAGCACGGCTCTCTCTCGCTGGCCTCCGCTACACATGCACTTGATCTGCTATGAACATTTCATAAACTGGCAGTGGCAAGATAGGAGAAAATGATGCTTACTGTACAAATTTCTTTCTCTCTGTGCTGTAGAAGAATCGAGGCACATCAAAAGCTCCAATGATGTTGAAAACATTTTCTCTGCGATAAACAGAACATGAATGTCACTGACAGTAAACAACGTGAGCAGTGAGCGAGACCATATGCTGTAGAGAAACTCTCACATGGTCTCATCACATGACTGACTGCAGTCCTGCACGGCGGTTTCTACCACAGACACCTCAATCATGCTGGACGACACTAACAACACACAGTACAGGGAACACGTCATTATAATCATCAGCATCATCGTCTTCATCACACACACAGCATCCTCACTGTCATAGACGTATCTTACGTGGTTGTTTTTCAACTGCATCTAAGATTCGCTCGAGAACTTCATCGAGATCTGCTTCACTGACAGACTCCAGAACTTGCAGCAGATAGCGACTCGACTCACTGACCAAACAAAATAAAAACACAAATGTCATTCATGAGTGTTCATTAAGGTGCTGTCAGTGTAAGTTTAATATTCACGAGTAATATCATTATTGTTCCACACGTCCTTGTTTCTTAGTCACGAACAGTAATGTAGGATTATAATGTGACATACGGTCGCAGGATTAATCCGCGCATTTTAAACCCCGCGTTAACTTTCTGCTTCAGTTTGCGTTCGTCCATCTTCGTCTGCTCCCGCGAAATCCCCCTTTCCGACGCAACTTCCTCTTCAACGCGTTCCGTTCCGTAAACAATACGCGTCTTTCAAAATAAAAGTCACGTTTCGCGCTTTAGTGGCAAAGACATTTTCTTTATCAAATCTTTGTTTTGTACTTAAGTGTGTTACTGTTCTTTTGTAGTACATAGTATTTGTTGTTGATGTGCTTTATATAATAAATACAACATCATGAAGTGAGACTAGACAAAATCACACACGCGCGCGCGCGCGCATATTAAGTGTGTCTCCAACCACTGAGGTGTGTTACGTCTGATGTTTTAATTTAAACGTCCCTTCGTGTAATAATATGAATGTAAGAACATATGTGACCCTGGACAACAAAACCAGTCTTATGGGTAAATTTTTCGAAATTGAGATTTTTACATAATCTGAAAGATGAATAAATAGACTTTCTATTGATGTATGAGTTGTTAGAATAGGACAATATCTGGCTGAGATACGACCGTTTAGAACTCTGGAATCTTCCTGGAACTATTAAGAATAATCGTGATGTGTGAAGAAAAGCAGGTGACTCGCGAGAGAAGCGGACACACCCGGCGGCTGTGGATGGACGGTTTTTATATGTCTGGGGCGGTTATGTGGTATATAACAGCGTACAGTAAACATTATAGTATCATTATAGCGATCACAAGATAACAACAATCAGGCTAAATCTTAAATATGTTTTATGAATGAGTGGCTGTTCTGTGTTTCTCTGTTCAAGAGCACTTTTATTAATGGTGATATCAACTCTTTTTTTCAGTCAGTGTCGCACCACAAAGTTTTTTTGCCAAATAACGAACTTTGGTTGTACGACATAGAAACTGGTTTAGTAATGATATTATGAATGTTTCAACTGCGCATGTGTGTTCAGAAGAACTAACTTGAAAAAGAACATGTGCTTATAATCAAATAAATAGGCCTACTGAACTTTAGGACATGAAAATTTGCTATTAATAGAAAACAACTTGTTTTTTTTCTTTATTTGAAAGGAAAAGACAGCAGACGTGTGGAGAGATTCCTCCGGCGCTGTCAGGGACCTGTGGTTGTATTGTCAATGGACACTTGTTTATATTTGGAGTGATGATGGACAAACAAATGAAGTAAATCTTATTCCCTGTCCTCCCTGTTTTATCTGCACAAGCCACACATATAACTCTAAAAATGTTTTTTCAGCACTACTCAGTCAGTCTCCAAGACAGAAAATTTATGTGGAGGAGGCTGACCCATCAGTCGGGGTCTCTGCCTTCACCGCGAGATAAACTGTCCTGTTGGCTTTATAAAGGAAGGGTTGGATCTCAATTCTTCCAAGTTCATTTTGTCTACGTGTGGTATTTGATTCAGTTCAATGTGGTGATGTCTTCACGGGATTATCTACTTTGGGGGCTATTGTCATAGAGATGAAATAACATGCGTTATAGGTGGCCAATAAGAATACGGTGTGGTTAAGGGGCGTGGTTAAGTGGTTGCACGCCGGAAGTGATTACATGTACTGTATGTAGGCTGGTTTGAGATGTGTTAATAAAAGAGTTCTTAACAAGAAGTTTGTGATTGTGAACAAGTGCGTGTGATTTGACAGCTAGGGTCACAGCTATGGCCTCGGTGAAGGACTGGGTGGAGTCGGAGCGGGACCACACCGACTCAATAACTTGAGAAATTGTTACTCAAGTAAAAGTAAAAGTCACTATTTTAAAATTTACTTGAGTAAAAGTAAAAAAGTATGCAATGAAAAAACTACTCAAGTACCTAGTTACTTAGTTACTTTGTATCTGATTATATAGGCCTACTACATTAAATTAATATTAACGCCAATATTTTAATATTACATTTTAATCAATATTTGTATTATCATAAGCAGATATCTTTGCAATATACTAGAGAGACTAAAGAATAGACAAACACAGAAGAGACAAGCATTTCTGTAAATTTCATCTAGTCCTGATGTCAATGTAGTTTACACAACTTATTTAGAATAATAGACCATGTCAAACTAAAGCATGAACTAAACTCAGAGCATTTCCTAAGATGATCTAGAACATCTGCAGTGCTCTCTTAAATGAAATACACATTTTTGAACAAAGCTCATGTTTTCTCGTGTTGTGTCACGTGTGTGTTGTGAAACGCTCATACTTGTAAACAAACAGTAAACAGTGAACCACACGCCCATCAATAAGTTTTCTTCCTTCTGTTCTTCAAATGTATATTTCTGCAAGCCCACGTCTCTGTGTCTGACAGGTAACACGCATGTTGCGGTGTCTGACGAACAGGTCGCGCGGGTGCGCGCATATGGCGGGCATTTATCATTGCTGGCAAACAATATGACACATTTGCAGTTTTGATTGTATAGATATAGATTTATATCCACTTCATCCAACGCTCTTTGTGTTTTGCGTGTTCTTAAGTTTCGCGCTACGAGGAGTGAGTAATCCTGCTTCAGATGATTCAGATCGTGCTGCGAACTGAACAAATCATTTGAACTGATTCATTAGCCTATTCAAATGGTTTTGCCCATTGTTCAATTAATGCTTTCCAAAGAATCGACTCAAATGAATCGATCACTCGGGAATGCCCGTAAAAAGAGACGACAACTTTGAAATAAACAACGCGTTTTAAAAAGCATATTTTAAAATGAAGGAACGAAGGAACGTCGCGCAATGTAAGTTATGTAACTAAGTAAAAGTACAGAATTTCTATTAGAAATTTACAAGTAAGAGTAAAAGTACACACTTTTAATTTTACTTAAAAAGTACATATTTTCCAAAATGTTACTCAAGTAAATGTAACGAAGTAAATGTAGCGCGTTACTACCCACCTCTGGACGCTGTGAAGGACCTGAGGGCGGCGACGGACTTCACGCTGATGGCGACAAAGCGCACTGCACAGGCTATCGGCAGGTCGATGGGCTTCATGGTCGTCCTTCACCGCCATTTGTGGCTGACGCTGGCGGACCTCAAGGACGCTGACCAGAAGTCGCTGCTCAATGCTCCCATTACTCCCTCTGGTCTCTTCGGGGATGTCGTGGAGTCGGTGTCGGAACGCTTCGCAGAGGCGCAGAAGCGTGCAAAAGCCATGAGCCACGTGCTTCCTCGCCGTTCGTTGCAGCCGGTGCCGAGAGCGAGATCCTCGTCTGCTTCGCGCTCTTCCCACAGGCCTGCTAAGCAGCCCACTGCCGCGGCTTCGGCTCCCCGAGACCCTGGGCCGGACGTCCGGCCTAAGCAGTGGTCCAAGTGGTCTAAGCAGCCCCAGCTAGGAAGAAGTACGGGCAGAAGAGAGGTCATCGAGGTGATAGCGGATCGTCTTCGGCTGCCAAGCCACCTTCCTGACGGGTCTGCAGAGAGGAGGGGAGAGTTCGTGAGCGGACCGGTGCTCAAGCGGCGCCGTTTGCATCTTGTTTCCCCCGCTGTTGCGGGCGATTGTTGCAATGCTCAAAATGTTGTGTGTGTACATGTATTAAAAGCACTTACCTCCTCACAAAAGGAGCTCTCTCCCCTTCACTCACACCACAATGTGTCCCCTGCCCTGCCACGGTGCAGCGCGAAGCCACAGTTAGAATATGTTATAACCGGCATCCCCTTGCCCACGGTAGCTCCCGTGGGCGAGCGGCGGCCGAAGCCTCACGCGCTTCACATTCCCCCGCCAGTGCAATTAGCCTCGCGAGGGCAGAGCGCGTCTCCGGAATATCAGCAAGCTGTATCG
Organism: Triplophysa rosa; assembly: GCF_024868665.1. NCBI lineage: Eukaryota > Metazoa > Chordata > Actinopteri > Cypriniformes > Nemacheilidae > Triplophysa > Triplophysa rosa. Next base: position 27,013,457 of record NC_079899.1, on the reverse strand, counting down.
CCTGAGGTAATTCGGCCGCTATGCATGTTTCTGAGTGCATGGAAATCCATTCCGGGTATCTCTCCGTGGCTGCTAAATGTGATAGAACACGGGTATTCCCTTCAGTTCAGACGCAGGCCCCCCCGCTTCAGCGGAGTTGTCCCATCACTCATATTGCCGTGCAACGCTCCGGTGCTGAGACAAGAGATTCACAGCCTGCTCGGGAAAAGAGCAATAGAGCGGGTTCCTCCAAGCGAGGTAGAGTGCGGTTTCTACAGCCGGTATTTTGTGGTGCCCAAGAGAGATGGCAGACTCCGTCCTATTTAGGATTTGAGACCCATCAACCGAGCGCTTCACAAGAGGGCGTTCAGAATGATTACGCTAAAACAGATCCTGGCGCAAGTTCGTCCCAGGGACTGGTTTGCGTCCGTGGATCTGAAGGATGCATATTTTCACGTTCAGATAGCCCAGAGCCACCGGCGCTTCCTGCGGTTCGCGTTCGACGGAGCGGCGTACCAGTTTGCTGTGCTGCCGTTCGGACTGGCATTGGCTCCACGCATGTTCTCGAAATGCGTGGACGCAGCGCTTTCCCCTCTCAGAGCGAGTGGTATGCGCATTCTGAACTATCTGGACGACTGGCTGCTTCTAGCCCATTCATGAGATGTGCTTGTCAGTCATACGCAGACGCTGCTTCATCACTTGTCATCCCTGGGGCTGCGGGTGAACATGCCGAAGAGCAAGCTCCTGCCGAGTCGGTCCATAACATATCTAGGGGTATGTTTCGACTCAGTGGAGATGCGCGTCTGCCTCTCTCAGGAGCGCTTGGAGTCCATCCAAGCACTGCAAGGCACTGCGCGCCTTCAGCCTGGACCGGTCCGTTCCGCTGAGGGTATTTCAGAGACTTCTGGGACTGATGGCGTCAGCATCACCAGTCTGCCACCTGGGTCTTTTGCACATGCGTCCTCTGCAGCTGTGGATAAAGACTCAAGTTCCACGGAGAGCATGGTCCTCGGGTCGTACGCGCGTGAGGATAACTCACAGATGCCTCAGCGCTTTGGAACCATGGTGCGACTGGAGCATGTTCAGCCAGGGCGTTCCCCTGGGGCTTGTGACAACGCGCACGGTGGTAACGACGGATGCGTCTTCCTCAGGCTGGGGTGCAGTGTGCAAAGGCAGGCCGGCGTCGGGTCTGTGGTCGCCGTCTCTGAGGAGTTGGCACATAAATCGGCTGGAGCTGATGGTGGTGTTCTTAGCTCTGCAGACTTTTCGGCCTCAGCTGATGCAGCGTCATGTATTGTTTCGCACTGACAACACGTCTGTGGTTTCGTACATCAATCGCCAAGGAGGGGTCCACTCCAGAGCCCTTTTCGAGCTGGCTGTGAGGCTGCTGCTGTGGGCAGATACTTTGATACTTTGAGTTGAACATGAATGAAGAAAGGATAAAATGTCTTAAAGTATAAGCTGACTTAAACAAAATATAGAAAAGTATGCCTAGTGACAACACTTGATATTGTGAACTGTGTGTGAAGGAAATATATATCCCCGGTCATTTGAACTGCGGAGCGGATATGCTCTCGAGGGGAGGTTTTTCCAAAGGGAAATGGAGACTTTACCCCGACTCAGTACGGATGATCTGGGATCGCTTCGGGAAGGCGGAGGTGGATCTGTTCACGACGAGCGGGAGGGAGTCCGTCTCCCCCCAGGGAGACGGACGCTCTGACGACGCGCTGGCCGGACGCCCGGCTTTACGCTTTTCCTCCGGTGAAGATTCTGCCCCTTGTGCTGGGCAAGATCAGAGAGGAGAGAGCGTCGGTGATCCTCGTTGCTCCGTTTTGGCCGAATCAGCCGTGGTTCCTGGACCTGAGAGAGTTACTGGTGTCCTCTCCGTGGCGGATTCCCCTCAGTGGCGACCTGTTATCTCAGGCGAACGGCTCGATTTGGCACCCCAACCCTGATTTGTGGAGCCTCCATGCCTGGCCGCTTCAGGGGTCTTAGAACCCTCCCTCAGAGAGTGCTTGACACTATTGCGGAGTCTCGGGCGCCTTCCACTAGACGCTTGTATGCTCTGAAATGGGATGTATTTAAGAAGTGGTGTATTGAGTGCGGTATAGACCCAGTGTCATGTCCCGTGTCTGATGTGTTACGCTTTCTACAATACAGGATGGATAATGGTGGCCTCCCGTCCACGCTGCAAAAGCTTTGGATGTGGAAATTAGCTTCCACTGTTATGCAGATGATACTCAGCTATATATCTCATCAAGACCAGATGATTCCTTCCAACTATCCAAATTGGCAGAGTGCATCGACGATATAAAACATTGGATGACTTGTAATTTCCTTCTTTTAAATTCTAATAAAACAGAAATATTACTTATCGGACCAAAGACACGTGAGCAGAATATTTCGGATTATGACCTGCAAATTGAAGGCTGCACTGTTACTCCAACAAATACAGTTAAAGACCTTGGCGTTATATTAGACAGCAACCTGTCATTTAAAAATCACATCTCAAATGTCACAAAAACAGCCTTCTTCCACCTTAGAAATGTTGCCAAATTGCGAAATATTTTATGTGTGGCTGAGCAGAGAAGCTTATTCATGCATTTGTGACCTCAAGACTTGACTACTGTAATGCACTGCTTAGTGGTTGTCCTGCAGCATCAATAAACAAACTACAGTTAGTTCAGAATGCAGCTGCCAGAGTTCTAACCAGGTCCAGAAAATACGATCACATAACCCCAATGTTATCAACCCTTCACTGGTTACCCATTAAGTATCGTATTGACTTTAAAGTTCTTTTAATTACTTATAAAGCCTTAAACGGTTTAGCCCCTACCTACATAACAGAGCTTCTACCACACTACAACCCATCACGCTCTCTAAGATCTCAAAACTCCAGACTTTTGATAACACCTAGAATAACTAAATCCACCAAAGGGGGTAGAGCTTTCTCATACGTAGCACCTAAACTCTGGAATAGCCTCCCCGATACTATTCGAGGGTCAGACACACTCTCCCAATTTAAATCTAGATTAAAGACACATCTTTTCAGCCAAGCATTCACTAAACATAGCTAATGAACAGCAGCTACGCTAATTATTCTCTTTCTTTCTGCCCTCGCCTCGGGATGCCCATCCCGAGTAGGGAGAGATTCCGCCAGGCCCAGATGAACTCATATGCCCATCCACAACTAGAGATTACGCCAGCTACATCGGAAAATCCCGTGCCATCCTCCTGCGAGAGCCTGCGGACTGACTGACCATCCCAGCTCCATCCAAGGCAATTCCATCACCACCCAAGAAAAAGGCGACCATCTGGCCGGCCCAGCTCAGACAATTCCATCCCCAACCGAGAGCAAAGACGGACTACCGTCACATAAATGCTAAATTTACAATACTTGGTATTTAATGCTAAACTTACATCACACGACAGCAGTTTGAAGTTATGGCTGCACTCAGTGACTTTGATTGGAGGTAGCTGGGTGGGTGTTGTAGGGAGTGGGGGGGCTTGTTGGTTGTGGTTCGGGGCGTTTCATTTGTTGGGACTGTGTGGGTCTGGTCTGGTTGGTCTTGTTTTGTGGTCGATGTCGGACAACAGAGGAATAAAGTTAATTATGCCATTACTACTTTTCCCTGGTTGTTCCTCTGTTGTCTGTTGTTGATCGCGGAATGGGACCGGGTTGGACCTGCACGGTTTCGGCGGGTGGGGCTTCCTGGGTCGCGGCTCGTGGGCTCTCCCTGTTCTTCGTGGACGTTGCTCGGTGGCTTTGGTCGGGGTCACTGAGTGCAGCTATGACACGTCAGAGGAGATCTGGCCCTCCCGGCTGAGCCTGGTTTCTCCCGAGGTTTTTTTTTCTCCATTATTCACATTGGAGTTTGGGTTCCTCGCCACAGCAGAGCAGTGCAGTGTTGGCTTGCTCACCAGGGAGACTGCATTTATTTATTCATTTATTTATTAGATATTATTTATTATAATGATCTTGCTTGGTCTATAAACACCATGCACTGTGCTGTGTTTTACCTTTCTGTGTTTTTCTTATTTGCTCCTGTAAAGCTGCTTTGGAACAATGCACATTGTGAAAAGCGCTATATAAATAAAATTGAATTGAATTGAATTGATACGTGGCTTTTTGGAGGAATTTATTCGGCAAATGCGTTTCCATCTCCCATTATTCGCATTAACCCTTTTTCGCAAAACTGAAAAACCACCTCAAGCGAGCGTAAAAACTTTTTGCGAATTAAGGGTTTTTAATTCGAAATTTGGCGTTTCCATCACTCGTTTCTGATGCGAAACTTCAAAATGCGAATAAAACCAGAGTGATGGAAACCCGCTTAATGACATACGTGGCACGCTGCAATAAAAGTTATGTATAACATTTAATGCTACAATAGAGAGAAAATGAATAAACTATGTAAGCTACAGACTGAAATAATAACTTTTGTAATAAAAAAATAGTATTGAAATGCTATAACTTTGATCCAGGACACATTTAACGACCAGCTGAAACAATCTGGACACAACACACGTAAAGATTTTTTCTTATGACTAGAGCCGATTCCAGTCTTTGTCAGTCAGAAAGGAGCACACACCTAACTGCTGTGCCAGACCACTACACTACACATTCAACGACTGGACATTCTGCTGAACCAACAAATTTATCGATCTATGTTATATTCCCGTTTTGTCAGTAAAGCAACCATGATGTTCGTGTTTTTGTATGGTTATGCACTTTCTGTTTCATGCAGATTAAACATTTTGATAATGATAACAAGAGAGCATTTATTCCTCAGAATATAATGTAAGTTTGTTGTGGATATAGTTCACTATAAATAATATGTTGAGTAATATATGACTGAAAACGCCATACCTTAATATCCAGGTGCATTTTGCTGCGTTCGTTTTGCAGGCTACTGTATAGTAGATAGAAAATGTGTTTATGTTTATTTCATTTAGACTGTATTCACTAAAACGCATAAACTGATAGCTTTTTTGTTTTGCGTTGACAAAGTAGGCTATATTTAGCTTAAGATTGAGGTGTGTTCGTTTGCTAAATGAAAATCTTTTTGTTCTAATTGTACCTCATTGCTACTTGTACTTCATATAAATAAATGAATAAAAGTACTTTAAAAGTGCAGTCTTTGTCATTTAAAAAATGTACATAGAAATAACACAACAATAGCTTTTATATTTTTCTCCTCATTTCTCTATCTCATTGTTTGTCTGTTTTCAGTCTTTAGCTGTGAACACATATCTGCCCAATATGAACAACTACTGAGCACAACTGGGGCATTGTCAGCCATTATGATCAAATTCCATTCATAATATAGTGAAAATAAGATTTGATTAAACATGATTAATGTTTACGACTGGCATGCTGGCTGCACTGACAAAAAAACATTCCTTTAGCCAAAGAATAGACAAGAGTACTATTACACACTATTTTTTATTAAAGTTTTTATTTCAGTCTAAATGCAGTCTGTAGCTTACATAGTTTATTCATTTTCTCTCTATTGTAGCATTAAATGTTATACATAACTTTTATTGCAGCGTGCCACGTATGTCATTGACTTTGCAGGACCCACAAACGTTCTTTATAAAAATTGTATACATGTCTAATATATTAAATGTATATGCACCCACAAACGCTCGAAGCCAGCGCGCATAGTGGGGCAGCTAGCAGCAAGCGTGCACTAAGCACACTGTGGGTAAAAGCACCAACAGCAAACGCTGGGAGTGAGCGCAAACAGTGGAGGCATAGCAGGCAAAAACGCAGGCAGTGAGCGCACACATTCCGGGCAGCTGCCTAAGATTGCAGCGGTATGAGCTTGGCTATGCTGCAGCAACAACAAACGATCAACCCGTGTAGTGTTGTGGGCGTGGTCGCAATTTGAAAAATGTAAATCCTTTTTATTGCAATGTAAGAAGTTCTACTCTCCAAAACAGCATGTTTGGAGTTTGATTAGATAATAAGAACAAATAACTGGCCATTGTGGCCAAAGCGCTCCGTTTGACTTTTCCGAGATCTTCTACTCTTCCCTGTGGACGACCTCTGACCTACTTTCTGTACGATCTGAATTTCTGCGTTTTGAATTTTAGAAAATTGAATTTGATGTTCCGAATTTCTTCTTCATCTTGAAAACGTGAGGCTGTATTTAAAAAAAACTGGATATTTGCAATCTAAGAATTCAGAGCAAAAAATATGTTGTTTGCCTATAATATATATATATAATATATATAGTATGCATGCCTATAAAACTCTGCCTTTAAAAAAAGCAATTGTGTTAAATTTCAAATGTTCAATATTCAAGTAAAAAAAAATCAAAATCTAATTCAAAACTATTTTAACTCCCATATAATATTCAGTTTTGTTAAAAGACAGTTGTCAATAATTCAGATTTACGAAATTCAAATTCAGATTGTTTTGTCATATTTCTGGCTCCATACAAAACGAGAATATAAATTTTAATCTATCTGAGCAGGCGACATGGACAAGTCTAAAGGAACCGTCTGCAAAGTGACTGTAAATCCGAAAAGCGTTACTACAAAAATAGTCATTAATAGTTTAAATGTTACACACTGAAGTCTCACCAAATTCAGTTTACACATTAATGCTCTCCTGCTGAATTTAAACTGGTTTTAGTTATACTACAGTTTGTAGCACTGAAGTTAATGACTATTATTAGTAGCCTAATGATATTCGGGTTTTGCACTTTGCAGACGATCCCTTCGGTATTGTCTCAACCGGTGTTGTACCGAAACTCGACTCCCTGTGAGATTACGACTCCCGTACTTCTGATTGGTTCACTCACTTAGGATGCTGCTTTGTGATTGGTCCCTATCTCTAAATCCCGCCCCCACACCTAACCCTATCGTAGGGGAAAAACAGGGGAGTCGTAATCTCACGGGGAGTAGAATTTTGATACAACACCGGCTCCCGCCTGAGATCAATACAAGGTTCGATTTGTGGAAAATTACGTTAAAGTTCATTGTTTACGTTACATAGAATGAGGTGTAATTTGTGTTATAAGAACGTTTAGCTCACGAGTTATTGGTCTGGGAATCTCAGACTATAGACCAATGTTTATGTAGCCTACGGAGCTAGTCTTAAAGGGGTCATATAGCGGACATACGTGTTTTTCTGTGTCTTTGGTGTGTTATAAATTGCTCGTGCATGTATTAGACATGTAAAATTGCTAAAATTAAAGTGTCGTAACAAAAGATGCATTCCCAGATAGCAAACTGACTCCGTAACGGATCCGCCCCGGAAGTGTCACAAGCTCCGGAACGGATGCGCAAAACGGGTCCGGAACGGAGTCCACTTGCACAGCGCAGCGGATCCGGAACAAATAAGGATTGCGGATCCGGACCAGATCTGGGGCAGACCCGCCCTGTATCCACTGATAAAGAAGCTGATCCGCCACGGATCCGATCAGCAGGGCCGGACTTAAGAGGATGGGGGCCCCTGGGCGTGAGTTGTTTTCGGGGCCCCCCGTACTATTTAAAATCATGTGTTTGTTAGCATTAGTAAATGTTTTTTTTCTCCAATGACTAACAATGACACGTGTTCATTGGTTTACACGTTTATAATGCTTGTTTTGACAGTGGGAGCCACAAGTGGTGCATTTATAGCGTGTAGGAAGTTTCAAACATACTTAAATGTAAAATCCAATCAACATTACAATATCAAGGGGACTAATATAGTTTTTGACATAATCATACAGCCCTACCATTATGTATTTTAAAATTAAAATTAAATTTATTGATCCATAATAAGAAAACTACTAAAAAGTAACAAATGTGTGTGTTTTGCCTGTATTTCTGGAGGATCTTGAGAGATTATACGTCTCGGATCTAAAATTTGGGAACACCTGCATTAACATGAAACCAACAATGAGCAATACAGTTGTCAGCATTTATTAATCTTGTTTATTGTTAGTTAATGCCAAATACAATTGTTCATGTTAGTTCATGGTGCATGTTCAATGTTTTTAAAAACATTAGTAAATACTGAAAATAAAGATGAACAAATGCAGACATGTAATCTAATGCTTAACTAATGTTAACAAATGCAACGGTGTAAAGTGTTAAAAATATATTAGTATTCTATTGCAATTCCATCAGTAAAGCATATGACAGATCTGTCGTCTTCAGTGAGAGGACACAGACTGTGAGGAGCGAGCGTCAAATGGAAAACGCGGAGTGGAATAATATAGCGGTGTATTAAGAGCAAGTTTTTCGCGGGGATGTGAATCCTCTCTACTCTACTTCGTCTACCAAAGACGGGCGCCAGCCTGTGAGGGCAAATGGGCAGCGGCTCAAGCCACAGTGCCACCCCGTGAACGCGTTCCAGCTCACGTCGGTCCGCGAGTTTCAAAGGAGAAATACCTGAAATAAAACCGGAGGGTGGTGGCCTGGCGGGAGATGGTGACAGGTATGCTCTGGATTCTCTGCCTAAAGATCAAGGTGTGGTGCCATGGGTGTAAAGAATCATTATTTCCTAAATGCTGTTCTTTCGCGTTCTTGTCTCTCAGTTTTTGGTTTTCTTTAAGCGCGGCACTGCGATTGCGCTTGTCAGCCATTAGAACAAGCGTCTTAATGAGCAGACAGGTTTCAACTGCGGTAAACGTGACGGATAGAATCCACAAATGACCAATCAGGAAACGCCAACATGACTGACGGAACGATTAGCCAATTAAACGACATCATTCCTTACATAAGGCAGTGCTATTGAACATTGGTAGGCCAATGCACAAAGTTTAAATGAAAAATAAAATGACTGGCATATAACTAAACAAATCAAATGAACGAGAGCAGGCGGGCCCCCTGAAGGGCGGGGCCCCTGGGCTGGAGCCCAGTCAAGGCCAATGGTAAGTCCGGCCTTGCCGATCAGGACCCGTTTATAAAGCAGCTGATCCGCCACGGATCCGATCTGGTCATTCTGTCTGGATACCTTTCAGATCCCTCATTTAAAACTAGTATTCTGGCCAAAACTAGCTAAAGAAATATTTCAAATCTAATGGACCGACATTGGATAGACTGGATTGCTCTATAATATTTAATATGCCTGCCTTTATTAATAAAACATGATGAAATCATTCAAAACTTGTAAATCAAAATTCAGCCATTTTAGCCAGTAACAATTATTTATGTATACAATTAATAGGTATTACAGAAAATGAAATGCAACCATAAATTGTCCAAAGAACATTTTTTATTTAATGAAAAAGAACACTTTTTTAATGTAGCTCAAGAAACATTTATTCTTATTAATGTTGCACTGCTTATTTTTTTGTGTGGAAACTGGGTTTTTTGAAGATGAATAGAAACAAAACTATTTAAAGTAGTAAACTTTATCTCAACTGTTACTACTTAACTGTTAAACGAACACTTCAAAACACAGAAGTTAACTGTGAAACACCGAAACGCTACTGTTGGGTGCTGACAGTGGGACGGCTCCTTGAGTTTCCCCTATCTGCTGCCAAGTTGAACCACCGTATTACGTGTTTTGTAATGTCATCATCAGTGGCGGCACGGGAGACATGGCTCTTTCTCACAGCACCTGTGATACACAAGCAAATTTTCATTAAACAAATTCATGAAATCACATAGGAGATACCAGTTTTTTTTAAGGATACACATAACCACTGTCTTTAAAACAAGAGTGTACAATCTGACATTTATAGGTACACTATGTAACTTTTGGAGCTCTAGCCGTTAATAAACAGAACTGCATGCGAGTTGTGAACCTCCGTGTTCTTTTTAAGTCTGTAGGCAAAGTTTACATACGTACCTTAAAGATGAAATTCTCCAAAAACAGACCAGTGGCACTTGAATGAGCTGTAAACTGCAAGAGAACACACACGCACAGTATCTTAATATGATTTAATATCTTAATATGACATGAAATAATTAGTCTACCAGAACTAAAGTTTACTGATACAAGTGGGTTTTTAAACTACGAAGTAGTTTATAAACCTAAAAACTTTTAACTTTAAATTATTGGTATAAATCTTTTGAAATTGCACATTTATTACATGTTAAAAGCTGTAGTGTGGACCATTATTAGTATTTTGACAAAATAGCTGGCTAAATCAAGTTTAAAACAGTATCAAATCTTACTTTACTCGGTTGTTTGGAAAAGATGAAATACTGCAAGACCAGTGGCACTTGAATGAGCTGTAAGCTGCAAAATAACACACACACAACAGAACACACACGCGCACGCACACACACACACACACACACACACACACACACGCACAGTATTTTAAGATTTAATATGATATGAAAATTATCTGAAACAACATTACATGGGGAGGTGGAGAATATATGTCAAAATATTAACAAAAGACTCAAACTAGTACCAGGGGCCTGTTTCAATAAGGAGGTTCAACCAACACCGAGTTAAAATGTGAACTCTGAGTTGATTTACTCAGAGAATCGCAACTCTGAGTTTTCGGTTTCAGAACAGGTGATTTCAATTAGTTCAATCCACTCTGAGTAAGTTCACTCTAGGTTACGCGCGTGCACCATTGATTTAAAAAGCCATCATCAATTGAGCGAAGATAGCACGATTCACCATGGCAACAGCACCAAAAAAAGCAACATGGCGGCAGAAAGCACATGAGAGTGAGGCACACTTTCCGCTCGATTTACTGATGTCCTGAAAATGACTTAAGTTTAAATTAATAAATTGATACCAATAAACAAATAAATTAATCATTAAATGAATGAAACAACAGAAATAATAAAAAAATCGTATGTTCTCACTCGCCATGAGTGCTCTAGTTACGCAAGTAAGACGTCATGGTGTATAGGACACCTGTAGGGCGTCAGACTCTCGTGCAAAGTTAGACTGATCGCCGGTTCGAATCCTGCTCTGAACAGATTTCACTTGGAATGGCTGCATGTCAAATTTACTTGTTTATTACCTTTATCGCTTCATTTCTGCATGTATGTCTGTATTTATTCATTTCTTTATTCATGCACTTTATTTATGTGTAAGGATGGATGAGATATATTTTGATACATCTAATTCACTGTAAAGAAAAACGGTACAGTTTTAATAAAAATGCACAGGGAAATGACAAAATTCCACTCGGTGCTCTCCTGAAATCAAAGTACATTCCAATGAATTAATGCAGCCTCTTCATGAATCCTCTATAAAAGCACATATGACATACAGTATAAGTCACTGAGATGGTCTCTGTGTAATCAAAATGTGTGCCATGAATGACTGTATTAATGAATGAATGGATGAGTTACACCACTTGCGCTTTAAAAGGGGGAGGAGATCGAAATAAACTCTGGGTTTACCAAAGAAAACCTGCTCCCGACCAGGTTAGGTTCACAGAGTAAGTTACTATGGTTACTGACTCTGAGTATAAGATACCTCTCCTTTAGAAACGGGCTTGAGTTACCCCGCTTTCTCAGGTTTGACATACCTCACATTCTGAAACGGAAAACCCAGAGTTTCCCTCATTTCAGGGTTAATATACTCAGAGTTTTCACTAAACCTCCTTTCTGAAACGGGCCCCAGAAAGCAGTGTAAAAAAACAGGTAACGTTAATGTTAGGCCTAACATCAGTTTATCTCGCCTGCTATTTTACTGGAAAGGGGAGAAAACATGCGCTCAGGATTGGATTAAAATCCGATTGAATCACCCCACCTCCTAGAGAGATAAAGACATTCCGTCCAAAAAGCTTTTACTCAAAAAGTTATCTACCAAATTAATTTTACTCAACGCTAATGACAATGTGCTGAAACTTGGCTTGCAAAAATCACTTCAGAATAAAAACATCAAGCAAAGCAATCAACAGTAATGTTACTGGCTACGTAACTGTACAAATAAAGCATATTTTAACTATTCTTACCGTGTTCCGTCCTCACCGACCTGCCAGCTCCAGCGTTTCCACTGTGTGAGGAGATGGATTAAGTGACTGTGACGGTTTAAAAAAGGCGCGTTCGGTCAGAGAATTCGCCCAGCGTCAGTTGCGAGTCCGCGAGTTGACAGTGCGTTGTGCGGAGGCGGGGCATATTCTGTGCGTTTGGCCGAATTGAATCTGAGAGTACAGCGGACCAGGCGACTTGAAGGCGGATCCGCCCCGAAGTCTATTGCTATCTGGGTTCTATCTAAATGCGAATGAGAACCCAGACCTGCCTGAAACGCCTCGTGTAACCACACCCCGACGAATGTACGTCACTTTGTAACATGATTTGACAAGCCCGCCCAAATCTAAATGCAAGTGTGGTGGGCGTACTTGTAAATCTCATTGTATCGTCACCGCCGCAGCCATGTCGCGGAGACGCTGTGTGTTTCGTTGCGAAAAGAAAGACTCTTTGTTTGCCATGCCAAAAGATGAGACAACTAAAAACGAATGGTTAAATTTTATTTACAACACTGTTCCAGAAAGGTACAATCCGAATGTTCAAGTTTGTGCAGCGCATTTTACAGATGATAGCTTCATGAACCTGGGAGAGATCAAGGCCGGCAGTGCACGAAAGCTTTGGTTAAAAAGTAGGTCCATTCCAACCATTAAAACTTCGCTGGCGCTTCAGATTCGCAACCTGTAAGTATGTTTTTATTGTAAAAGACTTTGTTACGGACTAACGCGAGTTGGGTCTGTCATGTGTTTGTGATCTGCAAATGCAGACACGCGCGCAACGTGAAAAAAGACAACATAAGTCCTAATAATCAGTAATAATGTTCCCACTAGAGGCATCAAATGTCGTGTTTATAATGTCTTTTTATATTTAGTATTTATTTTGGGTTTATTGTCTTTGTTGAGTCGCGACGAGACGTGGCGTAACACTGGTTGATCAAGAAGGGCCACAGCGCTGGCGTTATTTATTTTGTTACCATTCCCTGCTGTCATACGAGCTTGTTTCTATCTCACACAAACTCTGTATGATGTATATGGTTGTTTGTTTATAGTCTTTATAATGTCGTATATAAAAGGTAAAACAGTTAGCTATAGTTTTTATCTATTTTTATCTTAAATGTGTGCTCTCACTGAGCGTGTGTGTGTGTGTGTGTGTGTGTGTGTACTTGTTTGTGTACGTACGTACGTGTGTGTGTGTGGGGGGGGGGCGTGTGTGTGTGTGTGCGTGTGTGTTCATGTTTGTATATCCCGGTGGGGACCTAAACCTGAACACACACCAACACATGGGGACTCGTGTCACCGTGGGGACCAAAATTTAGGTCCCCAGGGGCAAAAAAGCTAATAAATTGTACAGAACAATATTTTTTACAAATCTAAAAATGCAAAAACTGTTCTATGATCTTTAGGTTTAGGGATAGGGTTAGGGATAGGGGATAGAATATACAGTTTGTACAGTATAAAAACATTACGCCTATGGACTGTCCCCACGGGGGGAGTGTCTATCAAAGGTGTGTGTGTGTGTGTGTGTGTGTGTGTGTGTGTGTGTGTGTGTGTGTGTGTGTGTGTGTGTGTGTGTGTGTGTGTGTGTGTTAGTACGTGTGCATATTGTGTGTGTGGAGTGTTTTGTATGTGGGTACACTGTAAAACCAAATGCTCAAAATAATCAAACAGATTAAGTAATGTAAACTTAATTTCATAAAAAAGTTATACTTACTTCATTATTTTAAGTTCCTGAAACACAATTTTACTTTTAAGTAAAGTATAATGATTCTTTTTGATTAACTTGAAGTTTTGACTAAAACTTAAAAAATATGATTTTCTCCTTGTTCTATTTACTTAATTTAAACATGTTAATTCAACACATTTGGTCGAGAATAATTTCCAATTCCCAGCATGCTTTGCGTCAGATTGCATTAGGAGAATACATTTGAAAGAATATGAATATTTGATGTGTTTTTCAGTAAAGTTAAAGACTTGTTAGTGTTTAATGTTCACTTATCTTAGATATTTAGAAGAGTTTGACATATTTTTCAGTTTTGTGGTTACCATTGTTCAGAAGAGTGGTACATGTGCTTAGGCTGTGGGAGGTTAAAGCACAGCTATGACGTGAATTGCAACATTCAATGAGCATTAACTGTACTAATAATTAACCAGTACTAAGATGTCTCTCATCTTACTTGCTCATTGTATTTTGATTTACATGCAGTAAGTCTGTATTGAACTCATGTATGACAACAAAAACGTACCAATAAGACTAATAAATGTCGAGTTTAGTTAACATAAAATTACAGACAAAATTTTGTCATTTCAACTTAATTAATTTAAGTAAATTTGAATCAGAAAAGTAGTTATTTTAGTAATTTAAACGTTTTTTTTTAATAAAGTTTAGTTAAGCTTACTTAATTGAATCAAGGCAACGAGTTTGCACAATTTCATTAAGTAAAGTGAACAAATTAGTTTTTACAGTGTATGTCTGTCTTCTGTGTTTTCAACTTTTTCTTGTTTTTGCAGGTACAACTTTAATTGTTTTGCTTATAGTCAATATGTCTTATGTACAGCTGCTTTGTAACAATGAATATTGTAAAAAGCGCTATATAAATAAAGTTGAGTTGAGTTAGTTTTTAACACCATATTTATTTAATAAAACCTTACCAATTCTTTACATCCTGCTCAAGTTGCGCTGGCAAAGTTGATGTATCGGCTTGATCATCTTAATTTTCCGTATCAGATTCGGGCTCGAATTGATATAAGGAAGTACCGATGACATTTTATCACCTGTCAGTACAATTGCGTGGGAACATGATGTTCCGAATATGGTAAGATGCGTTACATTTCCGTGAAACGCTTGCAGTGTTCGACCAATCACTACACACTGGTTAACTGGCCAATCATAGCACACCTCGCTTTTCAGAGCGATGAGCTTTGTAAAAAATCAGCGCGTTTCAGAGAGGCGGGGCAAAGAGGAGATACAAAAATGGAAAATACAGCGTTTTTTAACCTTAAATCGTGTAAACACATTGCATTCCATCTAAAACAAACGATAATATTAGTTTTAGCCCTGTCATATGACCCCTTTAAATTCTGCCAGCGGGACATTAAACATGAAGTGTTTGCGAGAGAACGCAAAAGTTTTGCGAGATAACGCAAATATGTTTGCGAGGGAACGCAATGTTTCAAAAGCTTTAAAAAATATTTTTCTCTTCCCTCTCATATTTTTCCCACCGCCATGTCCCTAAAGGGCTCCGTACATTTCTTGTTTCTGCTTAAGATAAACTGCTCCATATTGGTTTTGTCACAGGTGAAGAAAAAAACATGAACATATTTATTAAAATCATTTTTAGCACGTAGGCGATGAATCATCATTAGCTAGTGTTCTAGTGCCGTTCGTTCTTTATTCATAAACACCTTTCTTTTGTTTTTGTAATTATTGTTATAATCATCAACGTCAAATTATTTTAATATCAAGGGATTGACTCGTGACGTCAAAGCTGATCGAGGTGACGTCTGTCTCTGTTGTTTTAGCCGGTTTCTATGGTTACAGTCGCAGAGCGCTGTCGTTTTTTAGTCATTTAACTCGCAACAAATTAATATAGTGTGACCAAACAGTAGTAAAGAACAATGGCAGCGCTGAATTTGACACGCGATGAAGTCAATCGATTGAGCGAAGCTCTTAAAGACGATACTTTCCGTCGGTTGTTGAGTGAATACGCCGCAGAGATCTCGAACCCGGACAACAAGAGACAATATGAAGAAGACATCAAACAGCTCGAGGCAGATCGAGGCATGCGCGTGCAGTTTATTCACCCTCAAGCGCATCACGTATTAAAGTCGAGCAGCGCTGGCGGGAAATGTTTCATTAATGTGTGTTGCGATCCGCTGATCGATAAACCTTCATGTGAAGCGGCTCGAGACAGAGACGGTAATGCGGGTCACAACTGGACTTTACCCCACAGCCTGACACCAGGCAGACCCGATAGAGACGCCAAAGGAAACGCGTGCGTGATTTATGACGCGGTTTTTCATCCAGATGCGCTTCACATGACGGAGAAAAACGCGAGATTTATGAAACTCATCAACAGCACAGCCATCAGAGGGATTGAAGACTCTTTCCAAATTAAACTGGATAGCAGCACAACAAAGCTGCTGAAGAGCAAGTACAAAGGTGTTCCACATCCAGCGGTGATCCGCAAGCCCACATCTGAATTTATGAAACACCAGCAGAGCAAGTGTGAGGAAAAACTGCCGTTTCCATATCCAGATGTGTGCTCCGCTGCAGCTCCTAGTCAAACAGCATCTTCATCATCCAAACAACCCATAAAACCACATTACACCTTGAAATACCGATCAGTTGTTGATATACAAAATTACAGACACTCTCGAGATTCCACGTCCAATGCGCGAGACATCATGGTCATCATCGATTTACCGCTGCTCACTTCAGCACGTGATGTTGATGTCAGTGTGACGGAGAGACGACTCGTCCTGGAGACTCAAAAACCCTCATATAAACTGGAGCTTTCGCTCTCTTATCCTGTGGATGAAGATAAAGGAGAAGCTAAATTCAACAAAACAACAAAGCAGCTGACATTGATTCTCCCTGTTTTACCAGTGAAGAACACTGAATCACCTCAAATGACACGTGATGATGATGAAGATAAAGAGGAGAGAGACTCTGAGGATAAAGCCAAACTGATGCAAAAAGAGAAAACACACAAAACCGGACACACAGAATTAAACGGTGATATTTTAACACAATCCACAAGTGACGGATTTGGGCAGAAACCTGTTGCAGTAGAATCGCTGTGTTTATCAAACAGTTGTGTTGTTGATGAAACAAAACCACACACATATGATACGAGCATCAGTATCATCATGAATCCAACAGAGAGCAGAACCGAGACAGAAGAAACGGATCATTTCCCTCACACATGTGTTGCAGAAATAATCCCAGATGATGAAGAAAATCTTTCTGACATGAACATCAATTCACATGAGGTCAGTCATTAGCCTATTTTTATTTATCATGACACATACGGTATGGAACGATTTTAGTCTCATTAATTATTCACGCGTAAAACAAGATACACACATGCGTAAACAGTTTCACATGAACAAAACCAAATTTACGTGCACAAAGTATAAATATACATTTACAAAAAGCAATTCACGTGCGTAAAACAAAACTATTTTCTCATAAAGTACGTTCCGCAAACATACGACTGTGCACAAATATTTCGAAAGTTTAAAATGTACATGTTTATCGTGTTATGTGAATGTGCAAATCGACACGATTCACAGGTTTTGTTCATGTGAAACGGTTTACGCATGTGTGTATCTTGTTTTACGTGTGAATAATTAATGAGACTAAAATCGCTCCATACATAGGCTACAGCAGGTGGCCAAGTATTCAGTCATTTAGTCAATTTGATGTAGACATTTTTTTCTGTAGATGACATCTGTCAGCAACATCGGCATCCATGTGACACCAGATGAAGAGTTTGTTCAAAAGCAAACACAGAAAACAACATTTGGGGCTACAGCAGACGAGTCACTGATGTCACGTGACGTTGGCCAAATATATCAGAATCCAACGACAAGTAAACAGCCGAACGTCTTCCCAGCACATGAAGAGCCTCAGAGTTCTTCTGATTTAACCAAACCGGTGTCACAAAAACCAGAGACCAGAGAAGAGCCAAATTCTGCACTGAATCCTGCGAATGACACGAATGCCATCTTAAATAAGGAAATCCAGGCCCAATCAAAGGAACCAGCAGATGTTGACAATAATTCAAAATCACATGCTGCAATTGTGAGAGAAACCAAATCAGACGGAAGAGAAATAGTTATTTGTGATTACCACACTTCAGCTGCTCTGTGTTTCCAGAACTCTCTGTGTTTTGATTTGGACTGATGAGGGTAAATGCATTAAAGGGATACTCTACGCAAAAATGAAAATTCTGTCATGAATTAAACACACCCTATCCCCCCCCCATCTTTCTTGTGTTCAACAGAACAGACATTGATACAGGTTTGAAACAACTTGAGGGTGAGTGAATGATGACAGAATTGTCATTTTTGGGTGGAGTTTCCCTTTAATGTTTTAGGGTCCTGTTGTGCGATTGTGTTATTGCTGGACTTCCTAAATGTGTTGATCAATAATCATTTATTAACCATTCTTAGTAGTTCAGCCACTAAATGTCATTGTTTAACCAACATAAAAACTTGTTTAAATTGATTTATGTAATGTTATTACATCTTAGGAAAATTGTGTCTTAACTGATGAATACATATTATCGTAACTTTAAAACGTTTTTTTAAGTTCAACACGAACTTTAAGACTCTGCATTTAGTTTTAATAACTTTTATTTGTTTTACAATATTTATTATATAATCTCCTAAAGATCCATTTGAAAAGCAAATAAAACAAACTGAAAAACACAAGCTGTTGCTCAAGGCAAGATTTCTGTGGCAACAAACATCCCGACACGAGAAACAGTGACGCTGCGGTCATCATCTCAGTCCACGCTGCACACAGCTGTCCATGAACTCACAGTAACACACGAGCGAGCAGAAATGTCTCTGCACTGGAGCTTCTGTGCCTCCCATGTTGTCCACTAACACAACCGTGTGAGACACCAGATGCAGATTCATGCTGACGGCGGTCTGAATGTAGGAGCTCACGCACGCTCGGCCGCAGTCGCATGCTTTCCAGAACTCCAACTCACCACACAAGTGGAAGGGAATGATGTGAGGTCCATAGGGTATTCTGCAATCAACAAAAACACGTAAACATTTGTGAAAACATTATATGACATTAGTGCCTGTTCCACATGTTTGCAGGGTCTGTTTTGTTTACGTTCCCATGTCAACAGATTAGATCATTCATGCGGTGCGGTACAGCAGTGCAGCGATCGTTTCTGCATCGTCGAGTCTATTTTTGCTGTACAGCACAGACTGATTTAAAGCGATAGCGCACATATTATGCTCAAAATCACACAGATTGACATGAAAACATAGTCATTTCACTATAAATAATACATACAGCTAGAAAACGCTAAACACTTACAAGGAGTTGCGAAAGCACCTAATCCGATATCTAAAAGTATATTTTTATGTTAAATACGTTATAATGCGTGTAGGGGAGAAGGTTCTCATGTGACGGCCCTTTTCATCTCTCTGGATGAAGCCCGTATCAGATTAAAGTCACTAATGCTCGCCTACAGGACTATCACTGGATCTGCACCGGCATACTTTCACACCCTCCTCCACCCCATCAAGATCCCTGCGTTCAGCAAACCAGCGGCGTCTTGTATTGCCTTCCCATAAGGCCAGTAAATCGCTTTCCCGCTCATTCTCCTTCACAACTCCTTCCTGGTGGAAGAGATGGATTTTAAGTCGTTTTTTGAATGTTGTGAGATGTGGTTGACCGGACCGAGTTAGTCCGGTCAACCACATCTCTCACAACATTCAAAAAACGACTTAAAACCCACCTCTTCTGTGAATACTGGACAGACAAATGAGAAAACCCTAACCCCTCTCTCTTTCTCTCAACTGGTATTGTTCTGGCTTTTGTTGAAACTAGTAACTTTGTATCAGCACCTATTGTATTATTGCTCCTGTATGACATCGCTTATTGCTCCCTGAACTCTCTGTGAGTCGCTTGGATAAAAGCGTCTGCTAAATGACTCAATGTAAAATCGTTGAATTTGTGGATCACGGAAGCCATCGATCGGCAGCGCTCTGCAAACGCAGTATATGTGAAAACACATCCAGTGCATGCCGCCTCCGCACCGCACATGAAGTATGTGTGAAATAGACACAAGTGGCTTTTTACTGAGCCTCAAAGGAACGTGTCATTAGCCGTGTTTCCATCCAGAGTTGCGAATTTAGCTTATGCGCAAAATTGGAATATCGCATCAAACATTTTCGAATAAGCACCGTTTCCATCCAAATAGTCAACTGTCACTTCCTAATAAACTGCCACTAAATATCAGTAAGAAAAGTAAGAAAAGCCACTGAATATAATGATTTTCATATAGAATAATACTTGCGCAAGCAGACGATTACGAAACACAATAAATGCGGTGCTTTTGTGGATGCCTGCTGTTTGGGAAACACAGTTGTGACAGTTCTAAGAGGCAATTACAGAATACTTTGACGACTTTGCTCAGGCATTTAAGAATGACCGTCACAACATTTCTGATGCTGTGTAACAAGATCAGTAGTCTGGTTAGTCAGGTTAGGCCGTCTCATAGTGCAGTTACGTGGCTTTTTGGGGGAATTTATTCGGCAAATGCGTTTCCATCTCCCATTATTCGCATTAACCCTTTTTCGCAAAACTGAAAAACCACCTCAAGCGAGCGTAAAAACTTTTTGCGAATTAAGGGTTTTTAATTCGAAATTTGGCATTTCCATCACTCGTTTCTGATGCGAAACTTCAAAATGCGAATAAAACCAGAGTGATGGAAACCCGCTTATTGATATGTGACTCCATGAGCAGCTTCATCGGCCCTCACCTGCGGTCCACCACAGCACGCAACGTCAGCTCCTGCAGCGTCAGCGGAAACGTCAGATGGATGGTGTGTTCCAGAGCGTTAGCTCGAGTAAAGGGGTTCCCAAACAGGTCCACGTTTTCAAGACTCAGCTTTCTGAAGTCTCCGGGAAGCACGGTAAGCTGGTTATGAGCAGCAGACAGGTATCGCATCTTTGTGAGCCGCCCGATATGAAAAGGAAGTTGCACCAGTTTGTTATCGTCTAGTTTGAGGTTCACCAGTTCTCGCAGCTGGCAGAAGCGAGTAGGCAGAACCTTCAGCTGGTTCTGACTCAGGTCCAGATGCTGAAGAGACGCCTGCAGAGTGGAATCACACAAAGCATGACTTAAACTCTCCAGATGATTGTTGTGAAGAATTAATTCAGTGAGGAAGGTCAGGTCCCCGATGGTGGACGGCAGCGTCTTGATGTGATTGTTGCTGAGATCTAACCTGCGGAGAGCTTTGAGCGAGAGCATGCGCATGTCCACCCTGGATAGCTTGCAGTAGGACACCTGCAGCTGCTCCAGGGAATAAGGAAAGTTAGACGTGAGCGGGTAGTCTTTCTTTGACAAGATGGTAAGCTTCTTCTTTGGTTTCTCGACGTCTCTGGCCCGGGCCGGCGCGAGGGTGGAAAGAGCGAGGGTGTCCGTGTTGCTTCCCCTGTGCGCCAGTCGTGCAGCAGAGAGAAAGTTTTTCAAGCCGTTGATATCGGCCTGCAGAAGAAAAACACCAGAAGTCATTTCAAAGACTCGATATACAGTGGTACAAAACCAACAGAATGACATCTCAATTCATAAAGAATGTGTGGAGAAAAACAAAGCAACTGCACAGAATATTTCTCCTGGCATCTGTGAATCAAGTCAGGTTACTGCAGATTGAGGGTATAAATGTAAGAAAAGAGAACTGACATTGAGGGAAATAAAATGACAACAGAAATGTGAAACATGTGAAGCTCTATCGTGACTGCAGATGAACATTCTTACTTTACTCAAACAGATGTCAACAGCCGGTTCCTTGAGTCGAACTGTAGCTTTCCCCTCTTCAACAAACCACGTAAAGAACTTTTCAATATTCTCCTTCAGCTGGACACAAAACATGAATGTGTACTTTTACAACTGAATAGGATCTTGGCTTTTGAACGGGCATTAAAACAACTGAAGCATTACATGATCATGTCTGTACAGGAGATGAAAAGGTCTTGCCTTGTACTTGGATCCGCTTCTGTCTTTAGATGTGCAGATCAGTAAACACAAACTGTCCACATGTTTCCCGATGGATAAAACCGCTCGACTCGATTTGCCTTTATTCTTCATTCCGAATGTCGGCAACATCCGATTAATAACCTCCACATCACACTGCAACTTCATCCTGACTGACACTGGTTATGACATTAACTACTTGGCATTACTGATTCAAGTTTCATGAAAACACGTTAATGCCAAATTGAACGAACCTGTAGATTCTGCTGTTCTCTTGCTTAAACTCTAACGTTAACAAACCAACTCTTTCATAACTCTTCCAGATATAATGAATAAAAGTAACAAGTCGATTCAATTAACTGATCAGTTAACAAATCCGTTTTAACGACGTTTCACGTCTGATCTGTGGCGTAACACTAGCATGACGATCCTCGCTCCGCGCGCTTCTATACACTGCACATGCGCAGTACACTGACCTCACAAATATGGCGACGTAATATTACCAGCGGGCATTTCCAGTCACGGCTTTATACATTAAAATGGCTTTAGGTGAAATGGGTGAACTTGTTTTCATGACTCGATTATTTAACAGAGGGAACCGTTGTCAGCGTCACTAGTGTTCACTCGCGTGAGTATTCTTTTGACATTACAGCGCGCGTGCATCAGTCAGGAACAACACGATCACGCGCATGATTGATTACAATAGATCAGACACACTAACTGATTATTAGCAATGATTATTAATGTCACACGCATATCCAACTAACACGTAGCTATTGATAAAGCACTTTCACTTACAGAGTTACAACCCCCCCTCCCCCGTCTGTGGCTTTCTCTCTGTGCGCGTGAACGTAAACACAGCAGAAAACGTGTGTAGTAACAAATAATGGAGGAAGAAGACAATGTGCAGAACATGGATGATGATGATGATGATGATGAGAGGGGTTTGGAATGGGAACATGAGGTTAGAGACGTTGACTGGCTGGATGATGATGATGATGATGACGAAGAGGAGATGATTTTGTCCAGGAAGCGTCCAGCGGAGCGCAGCGGTCACGTCGCAGTCACTGATGGCACCTGCATGTTTGTGTGGGGGGGTTATAAGGTCAGTCACACTCATATAACAACCACCTGCGGTTAAATCTGAAGACATGTTTCAAACGTTCTCACTGTCATTCTATTAGAATGCTGAAGCTGCTGACTTGTACTTGCCAAAGAATGAAATCTGGATATACAACATGGAGACGGCAAGATGGTATATTGACACTTGGGGTGGAACTAAAGGGATTGTGATGTTTAATATGTTCACTAATAAAAGTTTGACGTGCAGGAAAATGAAGCGTTCAAAGGGTGATGTACCGGACTCCATGTCAGGCAGCTGCGGCACGTGTGTGGATGGGTTTCTCTATCTGTTTGGAGGTCACCATGCCAGAGGAAACACAAATTTGGTACGAATGTTTACTCATCTAACATATAGATTAGAGTTAGGTACACTGTAAAGAATTTCTGTCGAAATTACAGTATTACTGGCAGCAGTTTGCCAGTAACTTACTGTAGATTTACATTAATGTCATTTACTGGCAACAGTTTGTTCGAAGATAAATGATCATTAAACATTAACAAGTCTTTATCCTTACAGAAGAAAAAAAAAATAACAGCCTCATGCAAAGCATTCTGGGAACCAAAATTAGAAAAAAAGCAGAAAAAGGTTTATGTGGATTTCTGGTTCCCAGAATGCTTTGCATGAGGCTGTTATTTTATCCTTTTCTTTCTGTAAACTCAACTCAACTTTATTTATATAGCGCTTTTAAAATTTTCATTGTTACAAAGCAGCTGTACATGAGACATATTGACTATAAGCAAAATAATTAAAGTTGTACCTGCAAAAACAAGAAAAGGTTGAAAACACAGAAGACAGACATACCCACATACAAAACACTCCACACACACAATATGCACACGTACTAACACACATAGACATAGAGACACACACACACACACGGATGCGCACGCACGTAAAGATAAAGACTTGTTAATGTTTAATATTAATTTATCTTGAAACACACTGTTGCCAATAATTTAGCTAAATAAAAATCTACCATAAATTACTGGCAACTAGCAGCATAACTACAGCAAAAGGGTTTACAGTGTAGGTTACTGTACGACTACAGTTTGACCTAAAGTTGGAGAGTTGGGTCTCAGTACCGACAGGAAGTGAATGAACAGCGCTCTCATTACCCACAACTGAGGTGCCCTAGAGCCTAACCCCTAATTGCTGATACAGTTTCAGTAATGTAACAGTACGTGTACCTAAGTACCAATTTCCACTGCTCTGTCAACCACTGCTCTGGATGTTACTCACTGCTGTGTGTGTGCGCGTGTGTGTGCATGTTCATGTTTGTATATCCCGGTGGGGACCTAAACCTGAATGCACACCAATTCAATGGGGACTCGTGTCACCGTGGGGACCAAAATTGAGGTCCCCATGGGCACAAAAGCTTATAAATTGTACAGAACAATATTTTTTACAAATCTAAAAATGCAAAAAGTGTTCTATGATCTTTAGGTTTAGGGGTTGGGTTAGGGGTAGGGGATAAAATATACAGTTTGTACAGTATACAACTCATTACGCCTATGGACTGTCCCCACGGAGATAATAAACCAGACGTGTGTGTGTTCTGTGCATTCTGAGCATGGGATACCATACATGTCCACGTCACTTCGTTTGATGTCCATTCTTCACTTCAAACACATGACGTTTTACTGCTTCTGCTCTTTGGTGTCCTGTAGGTTTATCGTCTTCCACTGAGAAGCCTAACGTTCCGCTGGGAAAAGATGAACGATATAAAGGGCCTGGCGCCTACGAGTAAAGACAAACTGGGCTGTTGGGTTTACAAAAACAAGTACGTGTTTATGAATCTAGCAGAAAGTCTTTCCGTAGATCATTTGGACAGACGTGCCGAATCATCTCTGTATGCGACAACCTCACCTCTATCTCTCTGTAAAGATTCACTCTTGTCTCAGAGGGTCAACAGCAAGACGTTTTGGTAAAGATCAGAAAATCAGAAACAACAATCACAATGTTGTTCAGCATGATTAGGCATTTCGCATGAAAACATTCCCATGCTGCACATGCGTGTACGTGCACTGTTAATGAACGAGGCCCATTGACTTGTTTCATTTTCCTCTAGCTTTTATAATTTGTTCACACAGGCTGGTGTATTTCGGTGGCTATGGCTACGCCGCACCGCCCGGTCACAGAGGAACCTTTGAGCTTGATGAAATGGTGAGTCGCTGTATGTTTCGATCCTTATGAAAATCAATTTGAATGAATGCTGAGCAGATGATGAATGTTTCTCAGGGAAATCATGTGGGCAGAGGTTGGAACAATCACATTCACATCCTGGATCTCGAGACATTGACGTGGAGCCAACCCATCACAAAGGTGAAACATTTGACTGATTCATCTTCATCATCAGCTTTGATACGACGCTGTTGACTGTTGTCTGTATGTGGACAGGGAAATGCTCCGTCGCCGCGTGCTGCTCACGCCTGTGCCACGCTGGATAACAGAGGTTACGTCTTTGGAGGTCGTTATTTGGTGAGAGATTGTTTAGTTTAGATAGTGAAGATTCGTCTTCTCTGTAGTGCCAATGTGATTCTGTGTTAAAGAGTGTCCCTATTTTGCAGGACCATCGTCTCAATGATTTGTACTACATCAACCTGGACACGTGGACATGGAGTGAAATGTGAGTTGACTGTGTTTATAGCAGTTGAAAGGTCATTGAAATTCTGTGATATCAATATGCATATTTGACTTTAGATGTTTTCCTCAACGCGGTCCCACGGGTCGTTCGTGGCACTCTCTGACCTCAGTGTCACCTGATCATCTCTTTCTCTTCGGTGGCTTCACCACCAACAGAGAAACGCTGAGTGAGTGACGCATGTAATGCAACGTTTGTCTGCCAAAGCGAGCACGCCGGTGCTTCATTCGAGTGTTTGTTTTTCCAGGTGATGCTTGGATCTACTGCGTCAGTAAAAATGAGTGGAAACCATTCAATCCCGAGCACGCAGGACGTCCCAGGTGCGTCTGCATTCTGACACTGATGTGATGTGTGACGTGTCTCATTGGCGAAGAGCTTTACGTGTGTGCGTTTTTGTGTTTTCTGCAGATTGTGGCACACAGCGTGTTTGGGTCATGACGGTGAAGTATTTGTGTTTGGAGGTTGTGCCAATAATCTTCTCTCTAATGAACTAGCGGTGAGATTTTACTCTCAGAAATACAAGAAAACTGAAAGTGAATCATTTCATCAACTAGCAACTAGATTTTCCTTTTGTTAGAAATTGATTTTCATCTGTGGTTTTAACATTTTATAAAGCCCTTTCGTCTTAACGATAAGTAACTTCAAATCCTAGTTGTGTCAGATCTATAGTTACACCAAGCATGAGTCTGGTTCTCCTTTAAATTCATGAATGTTTTCATGTTTACAGGCTCATAGCAATGATCTGTTGGTATTCAGCGTGCTGCCCAAATCACTGCTCAGGTGAGGCCGGGTCAGGTTTTTCCTACAGCAACACACCTCTGATTGTGTGTGTGTTTATTGTGCTGTGTGTGTGTTCAGGTTGTGTTTAGATGCAGCTGTCCAGTACAGAAAACCGACGGAGCACCTGTGGGATGTTTTACCCAAACATCTGCTTCTTCAGCTCAAACAGAGAATCATTGGAGATGCTTGAAGATCAAAACCTCGCTGTCACTTTACATGATGAAAATCTTTATTGTATCTTATAGTTTGAGGGTGAGACTAGACACAAAAACATCAGTGATGTTTGGGCCTGAATTTCATGTAGAAAAACAAAATGATTTACAAAAGAAGATATCTGGTCATAACAAAAAGATGTTTTTTAACTTAACCCACATTCATTAGCTAATGTCCCTGTATTATTGTTGACTTTTTTATTGTGGTCACATTACAGTTTATAGAATAAAATTTGCTCAATCAAATACGGACCATATTTGTGTCTACCATGGCTTTAAAAAAACAGCAGAAGGACATTAAATGGTCTATTAACTACAAACTCCACTTCCATCACCCTAATGCAGTGATTCATCCGATCTGATCAAAATGAAGTGTAGCTTCATGTGATTGATGCTGAGTATTTTAATTCATCCCCGGAATATATTGGCTTCAGTTATGAGACCACCAGCAGTAAACTACATACCCGTTGACCAATCTGTGATTTGTTGATTTTACTGTGCGTTTCTGAATGATCTGCCAGTAGATGTTTTACATTAGATATGAACACAGCAAAAACTCTTGAGTGCTAATGTCTTATTCTGAAGATTAAGTTAACTTTATTCTTTTAACCATTTGAATTGTATCAAAGCAGCTGTACAAGTAAAACACACTAAGAACATGTTAAATAAACAATAGATTGACATTAAAATGTGATGTGAATCTGAAAATGTAAAATATACACATACGTATTATATACATTTATATGTGCACACATATACAGTATAGATGTTATATACCTTGTTATGATGTAAAGTACAACTCTCATGGTATTACTGCAAGTCTTACAAAATATGAGCTAAAGATACTTTAGGTGTGTTATCAACAAGTCAAAAGAGAATTTGCAATAATGGACAGAAAAAGTCTATGTGTCAAGTAAACTAGAGTCATTTTTATAGCGCTTTTTACAATTTGCATTGATGGATCGACTTGTGCACAAAACAGACTTGTGTATGGATTGGAGATTAATTTACCCTCATTGACTGGTCCTCGCCATGAATATAGCCTGAGATGCTGGAACGGAGTTAAGAATGAATAAAACTAACAATCCATTTACATTGCATCAAAGCAGCTGTACAAGAAAAAAACAATGCAACATTTCAAATATCAAGTACAATATTCTGATTAATTATATTGCGGCATAACTTGTTTAGGCAGTGAATTAGATCAGTGTTTCCCAATCCTGTTCCTGGAAAACCCCCATCACTTTTTCACATATTTTCCATATCTCTCTGATCTAACATACCTGATTCAATTGATCAGCTCATACTTCAAGACTTGTGCGTTTAGCGACAGCAAAAGTGCAGTGCTGGGGATGAAGATAAAGAGAGCAAGTTTACACTTTTTGTAAACACTTTATATTCACAAATTACAGTTCATAAATGCATCAAATTTGTTTAAACCGAAATGAATTAATTCAGTGTTCAATTACAGTACATTTCATACCGCATCATTCCCTCATATTACATCTTTTTATAATTAGCCTTTACAAGTAATAGAAAGCAGTGATTTTTTCTTATAAAAATGTCACTTTTTAGGTTTTAGACAGTGGTGTGCACAATAAAGGGGCAGAGATTTGATGCAACTCCGTAATGGCAGAAGCATTAAAAGCGCAAACGTCCACTTAAGAGGAATCATAGCTCTAATAAAACTACTACAAGATTTACAAAAACAACAGTTCTTTACAGCAATGATTAATCACAAAAAACAGACCTGGATTTATTTTTGGTATAAATACATGTGCAGTTTTACAATGTCAAGGGGTTTAGCTATTTCAACAATTTCTAGATTATATTAATCAAGTTGTCTATGTACATCAGGTTCCTCTTCAATTGTACTGACAGGTACGCCCACCTTACTTGCGTCTACATTTGGGCGGTCTTAGTGAAATCAGACCACCAACTGACGGATTTGTGGGGGTGTGGCTACACGAGGTGTTTCAGGCAGGTCTGGGTGAGCATTCGCTTTTACATAGAATGACTCTTTTGTTCCCACACTTTCATTTCTGCAATTTTACACATCTAATACATGCATGAGTGACTTATAACACACCAAAGACACAGAAAAACACGTGTTCACGCCATATGACCCCTTTAATAGAAGGTTTGTGAATCACATAATGTGATGAAAGTATTCTTGTTCAATAGAAACATGAAGCATCTTATGTTCTGTTATAAAACATAATGTTTATTGTAAATATTCAGTCTTTCACAAGTCAAGTAAAATCATTTATGGGATGTCCCTTTCTTTGCGGCCTGAAGGTTAGGAGCTGAAACTTTCACTTTTCCAGGAATATTTCTGGACAGATCTGTGTCCTGTGAAACAACGGTACAGTTAACACCACAGACTAACACCAGAAATTTCATCAGACAGACATTAAAAAAGAGGCTTAAAATACCTTCACGCTCCGAAACAAATCTTTCTCTCGTGTGCTGGTGTCTTTGCTTTTCATGAAGCTGGACACGGCGGTGCGGGCGGCTGCGGTATACACATCACATCTCTCATTACACAAGCATAACTCTCTCACACTGAAGATAGACACATAAACAATGCTTACCTTTCCCTTTTTTCTGACTTCCCGGGGTTAATTTCACTTTGTACCTGGAATTAAAACAAAAAGACATGAACGTGTGTTTGTGCTCATCTGATCCCAAACAAACTGTAAAAAGACCTTGAAAACATACTTGTAATTGGAAAGAGCCATGTAGGGAGCACAGACAGGCACTGCGAACATCAACACATCCTCTGGGTGCGGGAGGCCGGTCAGCCAGTCCAGAATATTCTCTCCATCCTGATCCTGGTCATTAAATCACAGGATACTGGATTTATATCAACACAAACACAAACTCTTCTCGTACTGATTGTGTAAATGAACACTGATACAACAGCAGATGTGTGTCATCGTGGGAATGTCGTCATTCACCTCAGCTGCCGGATTCTCCACATCATCCGTCTCCTGCGACAGATCAACAGAAAGAGACAGTTTTAGCAATAGATCAACATACATCAGACGTCTCCAAACAGCTCCTGTAGAACTTGATTGTCTGCCAGAGATTATTACCACACAAGAGTTACAACAGAACACAGAGTGATAAAATACAAAATTCATCTATTAGAAAACGCATGTAGATGCTTGTCGATCATCAGATGTGATCTGTGTTAATGCTGCATATCTGCCGTTTCATTTCAACTAAACCCTTTGAGCAGAAACATTAGATCATTTCAAAGGGATTGGAATCTTAGTATGACTATCTACTAGCACGTGTGTGTGACAGCGGCCGTGAGCAGTGACTCTACTCACTACCCACCAGTGTGTCCAGTCAGTGTTAGTGTTTTAACGTCACCAAGATTTTGTCATCGTGGACTTCAGCCGGATCTTCTGCTGCTTCACTTCTCGTAATAATTTCAACTTTCGGTTTCACTGAAGCTTCCGGAGGACATTTTCTCTGCGGCTCTTCCCTCACTTTCCCTTTCTTGTTCTTCTTGGCTTTCTCCTCTTTGGCGGTTCCTGCAGACTGTTTTCATCAGGTGTGAATAAATGGTTCGTCTGATCTGATCAACCTACACAGTCAAAGAAGAACAGTACTGACCCCCAATAACTTCATCATCATCTCTCGATCCTCTTCGTCTTGGTCTTTATATTTGTCTTTCATCTTCTTCAGTTTGTTCTGAGAAACAAGAGTCATGACACGCGTTACTTCATTCACAGGTTACACTGAAGCGTAACACACAGGAGGGGTGTTTTCTGACCTTTTGGCCTCTCTTTAGCGGCTGAACCGCTGCTGCTGCTCCGCTCTTACACGTCTGTGTGCCGGCAGCCGCAGGTTCACTTTCCTGCTGTTTTACGTTGGTTTCTTCCAAATCCTCTGTGCTCTCTTGTTTCTGCTTCTTCTTCATATCTCTAATGTTAGTGATAGACGTTCAGTTAGAGTTGAACCTTTTTAAGTCTTTCCTCAAGGTTTGTAGCGTCTCACCTCCTCTGTTTGGCCGTCAAGTGTTTTTTGCAGCGTGTTTCTGTGTCCTCCTGTAAGAAAACATCACACATTTAGTCGTCTGTCATAAATCAAAGCTGAATGAAAGCTTTTTATTGGGTGTAACAAACCTGATGTGGAACATCCTGCTTGAAAGCAGCACTTTGAAGATTCCTGCAGTGAGAGAGATGTACAGACTGAAATCAGCAAAACACGACCTCTGACCCGGGCACATAACCCACAGTTAACACAATCTCTTTCTGAATCACCTATTGGACTGCAGGTGTGACAGTGAGATGTTGGTGTCAGGAAACTGAATCTCCTCGCTCTGATCCTCATAGGTTCCGTCCTCCGTTCCGCTGCGAGTTTCTTCATCTGCTGTTTTACTGTCGTCTCTCTTATGATCTTCATCCTCTGTCGCCGTCCTGCCGACGGACTCCTCCTCTTCCTCCTCACAGCACTCGTCACCTGACGCATAACCAACATGTTTACACCGTGTCTACACCGGACGCGGCGCGACACACGGCTTGTTCAAATGGGATTTTGGATAACTAGTGTGGATAACATTTGAAATGATAATGGGTTCTATTGTCTGTAGACACGATGTTAGACGTATGAATGTTTATAGAGTTTGTGTTCACACTTGATAGTTCATCTCCCTCCTCCAGCAGATCTGCAGTGGACGTCACGTCGGGCTCGTCCTCCTCCAGAGCTCTCGTCTTCCTCTCTCCAAGATGTCTAATAACGCTCTCATCGTCCACCTAAATTCAGATCAAGAGATGTGAACGTGATCTAAGGGTTCCTGTCAGGGTACGGCCTCGTCATGTACACGTCTAACGTGTAGGCTATGCCTAACCTGTTGTGTACATTCCACGCAAAACTATAACTTGGGCTAATCTGTGATGTCAACAATGTGTTTACCTTGAACAGAAAGCCGAAACCCATGATCATATATGATGGGGGCAGAAAGTTCTTCTTCCCTGAGAAATGTAGAAGATATACTTCTATAATCCATGAAACTGTGTGTTGTAGAAGATGTCGTGAAGGATAAACACACCTCTGATCATGAAGCTGCCAGTGGTCAGATATTCTCCCGTCGGCGCTGTCTTAGACACCTGTAGAGAAGACGACACAAAGACGAGCGTCAGATCTCACTGGACATCAGACCATGATGGAGCCTTGTCTGCAGTAATGTCTGAAGTTCAGAAAAGTGATGCTCGTGTTAGTTCTACTGTATCTGATCTACTGTAAATCAAATGAGAGAAGAACAGACTGAGTGACACACGGCCGTCTGATCCGAGTGAATGGACAGCTAATGAAGTGACTATGGGTATTTTTATTTCTACAAGCTCACCTGATGGTGATGGACCCACCACGCGCTGGTGATGACTTTAGCGTCCCAGGCTGCGCTGTAGCAAACAGCCATTGTACCCGCCTCAGTTAACGTCCGAGGAGGAACCGGCTCACCTGAGAAATCAAAACACGTACGTGAGCAAAATGACACGCACGCACACGCACCGTCATCCAGAAGCCCCAACTCGTACCGTATCTTCAGCCACTACAGAGCACAAACATCACTTCACCGTATCTCTCACAACATGCTCAGAGGGAACATGCTGACTTTATTAAGCTTTTGAAATATTTTCTGTTTGGTCTCTAGCAAAGATGAAACTCTGTCTAGCACTCCTCATATGATTGCCTTTACGCTTTTCTGAGCGTCTGCTAAATACTTAGGGACGTTTCAGTGTGTTTGGTGCTGTGTAAGGTGAACTCGTGACAGGTGTATGGTGGGAAATGTTCAGCACCAGACGGGTTCTTGATCACACAGCTCGTGGCTCCATGCAGATCCGCGTGAACGTAAACGTCCCCTGAGGAAACAGTGAGCACACAGTTAAGAGAAGCACGCACGGCTTCAGTATCATCAGAGCAGATGAAGCTTCTGTCACACCTGATCTCAGATAACGTTTGACTATCAGCTCATTCTGCTGCTGGTCTCGTCCAGCGATGATCAGAAAATTCTCGGTGCTGATGAACCACAAAAACTTCTCAAACCTGCCAACAAATGTGTGGAATCAGAAGAAGAACGAGCGTTTGCGTGTATGACGTTGAGAGGACGGACATAAACTTCCCAATTACCAATAAACCTTTCTGGCTTTCTGAATGCTGGTGACGGTCTGCACTTCTTTAAGAGTTTGCTTGGTCTTCTTCTCAGCTGATTTGAAGGCCTTTGTGTCGAGACAAACATACAAGGTTCAGTCAAACAGAAAACACTGCCGTTCTAAGCCTAAAACCTGAAGTCACGTCACCTTGTGAGCCGCCTCAACAGTCTTCTGCTCTTTCTTGGCCGCGCTTCTCTTGCTGTCGTAATATCTGGCGAGACGTTCATATGTCATTACAGGGCATCTATTCACTAGCATTATATTCAACCACGTGTTCATGTTTTTTTAAACCCCTCTAGACATCAGAAAAATATCAGTCTATACAGGAGTTTTCTATTTAAGATGAGGGAAGTAAACATGCGTTATGGATGGGACGTAGGATTTCTTTGAACCCAGAAGCAGCAACAGCCAAGAGATGGCTTGGAATCGGCCTACACGTGACGTGTGTGTGAAAAACAGACTCACTTCTTTGCATTGGCATAAGCGGACAGATTCAGATCGACATCCACTAGAGCCGCTTTGCTTTTCTCCACCTTCCCTTTCTCTTTGTTTTTATTCTTTTTTCCCTTCAGCGGCTCAGATCCCGTCGCAGGTGATGGCGCGTCCAAATCGTCTGCCTCTCCGTCAGAACCGGCATACGGATTCCTGGAAGTGAAACCAACATGGGTTTGAAGTCCTGGAATCTGCACGGCATGCTTCCGTGGGTCTGAAAGGGGTCGTCATACTTGAGCAGCATGGTGATGTGATTGCTGTGGAGTTTGAGTTGTTTAATGGCACAGGCCACAGGGTCACCGGCCACCTGAGCTTCTTTAACAATCAGAGCGATTTCTGCCCAGTCCACCTGATTGGCCAGAGCGCTGCGTACCACCTGTAGAGCTCGATCCACCGTCTGAAGATTCATCTCCACCAGCTCGCCCTTCAACCGCTCCACCTCCTACAACACAACAGATATGAAGACTA
The DNA here is from genome assembly GCF_024868665.1 of Triplophysa rosa. NCBI lineage: Eukaryota > Metazoa > Chordata > Actinopteri > Cypriniformes > Nemacheilidae > Triplophysa > Triplophysa rosa. The sequence continues at coordinate 26,979,983 of NC_079899.1, read as the reverse complement.
AAAGAAGAAGATGAGTGCTGAAGTGGGAAGATCTGACTGACCTGAGCCTGATGAAGAGCTTCCAGACGTTGCTCGTGATCTCGGCGGACGTTCTCCAGCTTCTTCAGTGCTTGTTTCTCCTGCTGAAGAGCTTTCATGTCCAGCTTCTGACCCTCCATCTTAGAGAAGAACTCATCCACCGCCTGTAAACAAACACAGATTTATTTCCCCGGACAGGGATTAGTTTAAATCAGGACTAGGCCTTCGTTAAATTAGGATATTTAAGTCCTTTTTCAAACATACTTTATAAAAACATTACTGTGTGCATCTTGAGACAAAACAATGGCAGTGATATATTTCAAGATAAGTTGTTTTTGATAAGTGAAGTGAAAGTGACCTATTAGTCAGATATGGTGATATGGTGGTGACCCATATCCGAAATGTGACCTCTGCATTTAACCCATCCAGAGTAGTGAACACACGCACAGCAAGTGGTGAACACACGTACACCCGGAGCAGTGGGCAGCTATCACTGCAGCGCCCAAGTAGGGGTAAGGTGCCTTGCTCAAGGGCGCCTCAGTTGTTACCTGCCGGCCCTGGGAATCGAACCGGCAACCTTCTTGGTCACGAGTCCGACTCTCTAACCATTAGGCCACGACTGCCCCCTCAATCAAGACCGGCCTTAACCTGGATCACCCGTACAGAAGAACTGAAGCAGGACAAACCTTGTTAAAAGAGTCCAACTCAACGTAGGGACTTTTCTCATGCTGACAAAAGAGAAATGGATGAAATTCTTCATATCTGTTAAAGAAAAGAAAGCCGAGGTGTATTATGGAAGAGGACCATGAATCCCTTTCGATGAGAAACACAAAGACATGGTCATACGTGAGGAACTCCTCCTCTGGTTTTTCTGGACACAAACTTCGCTTCTTCTCACTTTTCTGTACGATGTAACCCTTCAAAGTAGACAAATAAAAACAATGAGGTTTGAGACAGGACGACATGTTCTTCATCGTTCCTTACGCACACCCTCACCTTTCCACTGAAGTTTGCCGTTTTTTCCATAAAATCTTCAGCCATCTGCAAAGCTTCCAGGATTTGGGGGCTTTCTGTAATTGACAACATCGTGTCTTTGAATTCTTTTTTTGAATAATGACACACTGTTAAAACTCCAGATGATTTTTACCCCGAGTGACATCAAACTGGCCGTCGACTTTCATGAGGCCCGGCAGCCCAACAGCCATGAGACTGTGTTCAATGAGCGTCCCGCCGTACGCTACACAAACACACAACATCTTCATATGATGAAAGACTATAACAGATATCAACAACAAATAATATAGAGGAGAACTTACGCAAGTGAGGATTCAGAATTCTTTTCACTTGTTCTCCAGACTGAGATTTAGATAAGATCTCAGCGAGTCTGGGACGAGAAAAACCACCTTAAACATTCATACAGAGGGTAATAAAACACACACACACACACACACACACACACACACGCACGTGATGTGTGTACCTCTCCAGACTGATGAGCGGCTCCGGCGGTCTGGCCTTCTCTACTGGATATCTCTCCCTCACTGCGATCTTCACATCTTCAGCCTCTGCCGTGCGGAACCGAAGGAGATTTAAGATGGTGAACTCGTGGTCTGTCAGAACAATGTTCCCCTGAGAACAAAAAACGGATTGGCTTTTCCGTTCAAGACGTATCCTCAAAAGATGTAGAGCTGTTAATGTTGTAAAGCTCTTACTCGATCATACAGCTCCAGGATCAGATGATACGCAGCCTCGTCTGATCCAAACTGAATGTCCACGATCCTGTCCACACCGAGCTGTTTGATGTGCACCAGCCGCCTGGACTTCAGATGCTTCCGACACTAAGAAAAAAATCACATCAAGCCTCGAACATCAAAAAAATCTAAACATCAAGCGTTTATGTCAAATTGTGTTGATGTTTAGTGAAGTTTTACTTTCATGGCAAATCCAGATGGCATGACATTCTTAGGCCAGTCAAACTCAGTGCTGTGAAGGCGAATGCCAGACTCGATCAACAACACAGCTTTAGTGCCCGGCCTGAAACACACATAAAATCATCACACACAGGTTTGTTTGTGTGTGCGTGCGTGCGTGCGTGCGTCACTCACTTCTGCAGTTTGATCAGGTATGTTTTATTATCGATGTCATAGATGTTGTTGACTCTCATCCCGACACAACTGTACACAACACAATCATCATAAGCTCATTCACAAAAACTAGCAGATGTGACGGTATAAGTTATTGTATTAATACAGATGACAACAAAATCATCAGGTCAAAGGTCGTTAGCGATCATAACAAAACTTTTACCTGACATTGATCTCTGCGATCACGGCTCGGATGTCCACCGTGTTGAATCTGCTCTTCATAGTTGATTATTATTATTATTATTATTATTATTAACTATTGTAATCAATTTCTATTGAGCTCTGCATCTGACACACGACCGTCTGTGCGTGCTCACTTTGCGCATGCGCGTCCGTTGGCGTACGGAAGCCCGTTTGTGTTTTTACCGAAGAAGAAAAAAAAGAAAAGAAAAAAACAAATCTTGACGAGACACAGTCTGTAATAAACGAATAATAATAATCTGTCACATTTCTAAACGCGACGCAGTGATGCTACAGCGGGAAATTTGTCAAGATGACCTGGTGAAGCTCGATCAGATTAAAAACACATGATCAGATGATCGACCGCAGCGCGCGATGGAGCGCACGGATCACCTGACGAGCAGAGGTGACATTCATCTTTTAATATCACTATTATTCATATAAATTTTGAAGGATGTGAGGGGTCAGGTGGATGTCGCCTCTGGAGGCAGGTCAGAGTTCAGCCGCGCGCCGTTGCCATGGTGACCACTGGCCGCATGATTCGTGCTGGAGTTCGCCGATCAATGTCATTTATTTAATGTATCTTTCTGTTCAAACACGCAGTTTAACGTTATTGATTGTAGAATTAAATCTATATTTCTGTCATGTGACGTGATTGTTTGAGGAATGAACCGTGAGTCACGTTCATTTTCTTATTTTATTGTCGTTGTTGTTGCTGTTTATTGTTTCTTTGTCGTTGGTTTGCTGTAGATTATAGAGTCATCAGAAAGATCGGAGAGGGAACTTTCTCTGAGGTCATGAAGGTTCAGAGTCTGAAGGACGGGAAATATTACGCCTGTAAAACCATGAAACAGCCCATAGACAGGTGTGACGTCATCAGACACTGGACATGACCTTGTGTATCTGCACACGTCTTCAATGGCAATTACAGTAAACAATAATAATGACATGATATTAAATGTTATGAATTGTTGTCAGTGTGGATCAGGCTCACAGTCTGAGAGAAGTTCAAGCCATGAAGAGACTCGGTCCACATCTCAACATCCTTCAGCTCCATGAACTCGTTTAGTGAGTAACTCTGTACAAACGTGACGACTGTATTGTTGATCGAATGAAGATTTGACAGATGATCACAGTCGCGTGTTTTACAGCGATCAAGACTCTGGAACTCTGTCATTGATATGTGAGCTCATGGAAATGAACATGTATGAATTTATTAAAGGTATTGTGTTTATTTCACCCTAACAGTCATACATAGCATAACATAAGGTTGAATGTAAAGACACCTAAATGATTCTCACATGTTCACCTGCAGGGCGGCAGTACCCTTTGGCCGAGAGGAAAGTCAAACATTACATGTATCAGTTGTGCGGATCTCTGGATCACATGCACAGGTGAGTCTAGCCAAAACTCAATACACACGTGTGACGTGACCACCACGCATGCGTTCATTTCTGAGCATCTGTTTTTCAGCCATGGAATATTTCACAGAGATGTGAAGCCAGAGAACATCTTGATCAAAGCAAGTAAAACCTTCAATAAAAGTCACGCACGAATGAACTCGCGATGAGAAAAAAAAGGATTGTCATTTGGAATATCTGTTTCTAGAATGATGTGCTGAAGCTGGCAGACTTTGGCTCGTGCAGAAGCATCTACTCCAAACCTCCTCACACAGAATACATCTCCACCCGCTGGTACAGAGCACCTGAATGTTTGTTGACAGATGGACATTACTCTGAGAAGATGGACATGTGGAGTGCCGGATGCGTCTTCTTTGAAATCCTCAGGCACGTGAGGACATTAAACGTGTTGTGTGCGTGTGTGTGTGTGTGTGTGTGTGTGTGTACACTGATCCATCATTTCAATGTCTTACAGCTTGAGTCCTCTGTTCCCTGGACATAATGAGCTGGATCAGGTGAACAAAATCCACGATGTTCTGGGCACACCAGACAGCACACTACTGAAGAAGTTCAAACAGTGAGAAGAACCCTCTCACACATGCAGCAATGACCCCAATGACCCTGAGGTCAAGATCTGATGAGGGCCTTGAACTCTAAGGCTCTTTTTTGTTGGGTCTTTTAAAGGTCGCGTGCGATGCGCTTCGATTTTCCACCTCGCAAAGGCTGTGGAATCGCTCAGCTCATTCCTCACTGTTCTCCAGCCAGTCAGTCTGTGCTGCACCTGATGTTGACCTATGACCCGGAGGAACGCATCAGCGCCCGCACAGCACTGCAGCACCCCTGCTTCAGAGAACTGCGGTAAGCTGCAGATAACAGACGAAACAAACACCACTTGAGTCATCAGTTGAAGCATCGCAGCTTGAGCTCTGTGTTTCTCATGACTCTTGTAGAGCGACAGAGAGAAAAGCAGCACGGCTGCGGAAGGTCATCGGAGCCGCGGAGGGAGAGTCCAGCGGGACGCCGGCATCTGTCGATCAGCTGTGGCGAATGGCACGGCAGGGCAGAAGACAGGTATCGCTTACCCTTACCCTAGCAAACAAACATAAATGTGTTTTTCGCTTTAAAGGGAAACTCCACCTAAATAGGAAAATTCTGTCACCATTTGCTCACCCTCAAGTTGTTCCAAATCTGTATTCATTTCATTGTTCCAACAACTTGAGGGTGAGTAAATGATGACAGAATTTTCATTTTTGGGTGAACTAACCCTTTAAACAAAACTTTACCCATTGACTTTTTCTCTGCAGCACTTCAGGCAGCCCGGCGACCCTTTAAATAGACGAAACGCCTCCTACTTTCCGTTGGAGCTCCCGAAACTCAACGTTGTGGTGCCGACTGCAAAAATCCCCTATCCGGTGTCCACCTTCCCCGCTCTGACCATTTCACACCGCGGCTCTCTGCCCGCCATCGCCAAAAAGTGCCACTCGCGTCTGACCAAAGTAATCGAATGAGAAATCTAGAGCAGCTTCACAATAATGTGTGCAGATGTGTAATGAATACTGAATGAATGACAGCAGTGTTTCTTCTTTTCTCTGTCCTGATCTGAAAAGCCCAAGGAAGAGACACAGCGTATCAAGAGCTACTACATGCCACCGCTAGAACGCAATCCAGACGGCTACTAGACTCTGATTGCAAGAAACAGCCTTTTGCCTTCTACAGCACGCACACATCACTTCTAGAGGGTTACGTCTGTTCACGAACGTCATTTCACGTGCTAACGTACACAGACACATATTGTTCTCAAACTGACACAAGCCAAGAGTTGCATGGGGTTCCTGGCAGATCTTTGCAAAGAATCACACATGCGGAAGTTGATTTCTGATGTCTGTCCATTACCTCATCTCAGATTTCGTATTCTCAGTAAATGGATGTAAAGCTACAGACATTCATTCTGCATTCAACTTCACTTTCACTGGAAATGACCGAATCTCTGTAAATGATGGCAGGTGCCGAGTGTATCTGCGGCCCAACGCGTGCTGTCATTACACATTTCATAGTTCAAGAGATTCTGTGGGTTCTTAGATGTTATTAGACAATGAATTCTTTCCTCATCGGCGCTGTTGGGTATCCACTGTCAAATCACACAGATAATAGACTTAAAGTGGGGTTTACCTTACATTTGTTGTAAACTGCCATGATTTAGCATTGTAGCAGTAAAATCCTGTGAAACAGAAGCTACGGCAGTATACTGATGCGCAGAGCTTTTGAAAATACTAACAGACCTGAATGATTGGTGCAATACAAATATTCTGTTTGTCAAAAGAAACTGTACAGCTCCGAATAAAACAGACGCACAGTCCATCATCAAATACGAAAAAGATTTTCAGAAAGGTTTCATGTTCAAATCATATGAAGGCGGCACAAGCAACACCAGTGTCACACTACAATGACAACAAATCAGAAGACAAAACACAACATCAAACACCCATGGAGGTTTTTTTAATGAAGAACAAAATGTGAAATGTAAAATGTTCATCACAAAAATATGACTACGTCCACATCACCTTTCCCAGTTAGTGTATATTTCATGAACAATGATTGCTAGTCACGTAAAATGGTAACGTTATAACCTTTAATAGATTTCTACTTTAAATCAAGTGGCGTACGTTCTAGTAGCTTTATCTCATAGAATGACTTTGCTGTTGTAAACAAAACATGAACTCTGGAATCTCTTTCGTAAGATTTTTCTTCATTTGCTAAACTTCCTGAGCTTCACACATTTTGTTAGCAGAATCTGAACGTTTCATCTTTTTCATACTTAAAGCTGCTATATGAAAATACATTTGGATTAATTTTATACAGGAGACAAAAAGAAAGGGGGAAACTGCATATTTAAGATTGTTTTAATATATGTATCTCCGCTTTAGAAATAGCACTATTTTCTGAAATGATGACAAAACTTTCACTAATGGTCATTTGCATTTTGCCCCATTCATCACAGATTTACAATATTATACATATAGTACAAAGCAGATTTTATCTGAAACAATATTAAAATAAATGCTCAATAGATACAAAGTTTGAATCATAATTCTCCACAATATACCGGTCTGCGAGTCCTCGCACACATAGGTAAAGCCATTGTCTTCTAATAATAAACTATTAAGTGCAAACTTGAAAAAACTGTGATTGCAGCATCCAGCTTTCCAGATTTCAATTTCAAGACAGAGGATATTAAAGCCAAGAGCATCGTCAAGGCTTTCCCAAACATGTACTTCTTTTTTATAGTAGTTACAAAACAAACAACCAAAATAAAATCAGTGCAAAGTTTTCAACGATGGGGTTTGAATCTATTCCGTATGAAACCTGATTAACAAGGAATTGGGATGGAAGCGATTCTTGGATTCGTTGCCTCTGGTTTTTCCATTCTTGTCTTGATGAAGTCAAGCTTCAATACAGAAACATCATGTGAGCTGCGTTTGAGAGTGAAAATAAAATCAGACCACACGGTACGGCCATTCCACCGATGCACAAACGTTCACGGGCCGGCAGAATGAACCGAGAGAAAAGAGTGGCGTGATGTGACTCTTAGCAGCTATACGACAGTTCCGCTGGGCGAGTTCGCTTGATTCTGCGATGTCAATAAACCCTGAAAAAAGACAATTTGTGGGTTGAGCAGTTCAAACATTACACATACAACAATTAAGAATTTAAGAAGGCCGAAAAGATGAATCCCATGACGTATAATCATTAATGGAATAATAGATCACTCAAAAAAGGAAAACTCTCTTATTTACTCACCACAGTGACGTTACAAACAACACTAACACTGATCCTTTCAAATGAATCCAAATTAGAGGAGCTGAAGAAAGACTGCTTTGTGATTCTTTTAGTTTTACACACATTTAATAGCAGTGTTATTACAACAAAAAAGTTGTTGTATCCAAATATCAAGATGATCCAATATTGTTGTGTAAATGAATAAAGATTAATTTCAAGTTTCAACAGAATTTGTTATCGAGACGTTCTTCTTTAAATGATATTAGAAAGCATCAGCTGCAGTGTTTCCCCAAGGTTTACGGCTTTGGGGGGGCGCTGCGGTCTCTATATTTTTTGCGGCGGAGGTCCGGTCAATACTTTTTTAAATAAATACTGTTAAATCAATCAATCTAATGTTTAACAGGCCATTTGCTTTATATTCTATATAGCCACAGTCTGTATGAAACACAGAAGGTCTGGTAACTGAGAGAATGTGTTGAAGCGAAGTCCCAGTTGTCTATTTTAATATGCTAATAATGCTATTAATATCATAAATGGTGTATGTAGATCACGTTATGTTTTATAATCTGTCACTAACCTATATAGCAAACAGTAAACTGACTGACAGCTAAAAATACTTTATTACTGCTGCATTTTTCTTTACTTTAGCGTTACAGTAAAAGTGTCCATTTATTGACCCGCTCTTGGTGTCTGCAGGTCTTTACATGCGACGCGTCTTTGGCAGGAGAAGCAGCGCTCGCGGAGCGGAAAGGGTTCAAATGAAGCGCGTTTGGCGCTAAATAAAGATATTAGAGGATATAGCGGCAAAATATAATCAACATAAATGTCCCTGAGTGCGTGTGATGTGTGCATCTCAGTTATGTAGACACGCTGCTCAATTTAAACCACAGAAATAGTCTGATGTTTTTAATGGTTCATTATGTCTTGCGGTCCTGATAGAAGGAAGGTTAATCTGGGTGAAAACCTGTCATCCGGTGGTAACTGGACTGTTGCTCAGGGGCAGGGCATGCGCATTTTCACCACCCTGGGAGCGTTTAAAAACGCAATTTTTTATCTGCTTTTCAGGTGGTTGACGCGACATATTTCCCCACACGCGCTCTCTGTCCGCTGGTGAAAGTGTATGGCGTTATTATAATGACAAATGTCGCGAGCGCATTATTACAAGGCGAGAGCGCATTCTTGTAATACGAGCGCGCGAATCTCTCCGCTCGCACGCCGATTTCCTTTGCTCATGCACAAAACTGGACGCGCGCTTTCAACTATACGCTGCTCTCTTATGAATTGTCTCTCCTCTCGCTCAGTGAGCGTGTGCGCACTCAAAATGCGTTCCGTGCGTCCACGAATCCTTTGGTACTCTTGCTCTCGAGAGGTCCTCCTGTGTGTTCCAGGCATTATAGGCTGTCAAAAGTAGTCAACCAATCAGGGATAGGCTTCCACGGCGGGCCAATGAAAACGCCTGTCGGGGGGATGCCCCCCTAAGGTAATGGTAGGGGAAACACTGAGCTTTATGCAAAGTGACCCCCATTAGATTAGGTTTTTGACCATTGTAAATGGGTACAGTTGTAGAATTAGCACACTGAGATCCTCATATCTATGGGATTGTACCATACAAACAGATTTATTAGAAACCAGATTGTAAAAGAATATTAAGATGCGTTTAAAATGTACAGGCTTGCAAACTTTAGGGGAACCAAAAGTGCTTTTTCTCATTTGTGAAGCGTCACAATTGGCACATAATGCAACAAGATTGTCAACAAATTCTACTCACAGATCCAACAAATCTCTGTGTCAACATAATACAATGCTGCCGACATCTTTCACCTCCTGTAATTTGGTGGATTTATGACATGTAATATCTTGGCTTTCTTCATTGAACCCAAACAATAAATTAGACTTTTGGTTGAGATTTCAGACAAACGCATCAGACAGAAGAGCAGCACTTACCACTTTGCCAGGTCTCGCCCACGTGCAAATAAATCCCTCCTGACAAGCGGTGACAATACAGTCTTCTAGAAAGATCAGAACGGTCAGTCTCTCGTGTGCAATCTTTTTACAGATGAGAGGTTCGAGCAAGGGCACGTCTGTCATACGCGGGCAGAGCTGCGTGCCCAGCGTTTTGGCCGGGTCGGTTTTGGTTTTGGTGAGAAGGTTGAGTTTATCGCTGCTCTTGCTGCTGATGTGACCCATGCTGTGGTTCCGCTTGTGATCTTTGTCCGTGTGCCGGTCTTTGCGGTCGTGCAGCGAGAGTGTGGCGAACTTGCTGACGCCCGTGGCGACGGGATTATCCGTCACGCCGCTCTTGCTGTTGCTGGCACCGGCCGCCGAGTGCGGTAGGCTGTTGGAGCGCGGCAGCGGCGCGGGGAGGGAATCACCCGCCGCGTTGCCACCGGAGTTAGTGGCCGTGGTGGCGGCGATGACGACGGCAGCTCCGGTGCCGCCACCGGTGTTCATGACGTTGGTGTGCGTTCTGGTTCGGGACAGGGGCAGGTGAGGAAACAGAATATCCTCTGTGAGGTCCCACAGGCAAAGCTGAGTGTCCTGCCCCACAGAGCCGAAGCGGTATGTCACGCTCGCCGGCCGGCTGTCCGTGGAATTGCGCTTGGAGAGCCGTGACTGCGTGCTGTTGGCCCGGTCGCGACCGAAGTGGATTTGATCCTGAAAGTCCTCGTCACTGCCGCTGAACTCCATGGGGTCGCTCTCCTCCACACTAGTGGTGTAGTGGTCGAACGCCACCACGCTCACCCAAGACTTGTGTCCGTGTCCACGTGCGATCACCCGACACTCCGTAAATGACCAGACGGTCACCAGATCGTCCTCGCCGCCCGCTACAATGTACTTGCCGTCCGGGCTCCAACACACGCAGAGGAGTCCCCCGAAGTAGCTCTTCATGGTCCCGTGCAATTCCACCGCATCAAAGTTGAAGACCCGCAGGAATCCGTCCTGGCTCACGCAAGCCAGGAACTTCCCGTCGGGTGAAAAGGCAAACTCGTTCAAGGCCCCCTCCCCTACCGTCCACTTGAGGAGAGGGTTACGCGTGGACTTGCTCTTGCACGTGTGGACGGCGTAGTTCTCGCCCTGCTTGAGGAGCTGGTAATGAGGAGCCGTGGTTCCGCAGGTGTGCTCCACATTATACAGGTATATGTTTCCGCTGGAATGAGCGACGAGAAAAAGACTCTCGGAGCCCGGCACCCACTTGACACAGGTTACTCGAGATTTGTCTATTAGTCTCTATGAGTGGAGTAGAAGAAAAAGAAACAGTTAGATGTGAAGATTATGTGAGCAATAAGGTACGGGAGGCTGTGCTTTGTTGTGCGATGCAAAGCAGATTGCCTGCAACCACTACAGCTGTGATTTATTCACAATAAAGCACTAGCCTCGAGTACCTTATAGCTTTTATAACACAGTCACCACACAACACAAATAATAAAGCCAAAGAATATGTATCCATGCAACTTTCATGAAGTAAAATCACTTAAAGCCTTTCTTCTGCTGGAAAATATAGGCTGTAAATCGACTGTAAACAGCCACAGAATGTTTTGTTTACGTTGCTAAGGGTGCGTCACAGCTGTGTTTTATTGTGAATAAAGCACAGCTATTGACGAATCAGAATCACTGTACAACTATATTCTGACTGGAACTAACCGGTTTATAAAATAAACATTTCCAACAGCGAGTGCATTACATGTCATCTAGTGAACATCAGTGAAGGTAGATTTAATCGTGAGCACTAACTTCTTCATTGAAGAGTTTGCTGGTCTCTTTCTTGATGGGGTCGATGAGCTGGACCTGCCCAGCGGAGAAGCCCACGAGCAGGGAAACGCTCTCCGCCGTGGCCGTGAGATGATTAAAATCATGACACGTGGGCTGTGTTCCCTTGTATATCCGTTTGTCTATCGGCTTGCTCAAGTCAGCAGCCTGTAAACAATAAAAGCCAAATGTAAACCTGACAATAAAACACTCATGAACATCATATGACCACACAAACAACACGACAACTCAAGCACATGAACTACTGAACACACATGCAACATGTACAACTTCAGCCAGTCAAACAAACAAACATACACACGTTAGGATGGGTGCAGGTGTGTTTCCATGTGTTGCTGAGGGCCTAACCTGCTGATGGTCATTATGATACACACGCGTTTGCACAGCTATCTTTATGAGGACATACATTAACGCAATGCAATCTCTAGCCCGTTACCCTAACCATCAGAACTACATGCCTGACCCTAACCCTGACCCTAAACCTAATTATAACCTAAACCCTAAAACCAAGTCTTCACCCTCAAACAGCCCTTTAAAGGGGTCTCTATGGAGCGAAAATTGTGCCTAAACTTAACAAACAAATCCAGCGTTTTGCAAACAAACGCAACCTTTCATGCAAAAGAAATAAACTCTGAAACAAACAGAGTTTAACATTTGTGAGAAAATCAAGCTGAGAGAATCTCATAAAAAGGTGAGACTTAAACACAGTACATTTATATGGTACACCTTTGCATTTTCTCTCGAATTGCATTATGTATTTGTAAAACGCTTTCTGTTTGTTTCAGAGTTTATTTCTTTTGCATAAAAGGTTGCGTTTGTTTGCAAAACGCTGGATTTGTTTGTTAAGTTTAGGCACAATTTTAGCTCCATAGGTCTCTGGAAGTGAGGACCGGCCAAAATGTCCTCACTTTACTCTCCTTGTCCTCACACCGCTGGTCTACAACTCAAACCGGTCCTCACAAATATAGATGTACAAGCGCACGCGCACGCACGCACGCACGCACACAGTTGTTTAAGACATAATGACTTTCATACTGTACAAACTGTATATTGTTCTATCACATAAGCCTAACCCAATCATTTAGTCCACACAACGTATAGAAACATGTTACACACAGGTGACTTTGATGTGTATGTGCGTGTGTGTCATTCACATGTATTCACATGTAACGTAACGTGAACCAATGTTATTTTAGAAAGGTATAAGGACTAGCGCAGTTCTCACCTTCCTGACGCCTTTATAGATGTAAAAGTAAAGCTCCCGGCCCACATTAAAGCAGATTCTGTCGCCGTTACCGGACTGATCGTTGACGTTGACGAACGACACTCGTACGGGGTTCGAGCCCTGAGAGTTAAAGGGCACGCGGTTCGGTCGACTGTACTCAGAGTGCGTGAGGAGTTTATACGCGCCTTCCCGCGTGCTAAATTGACTCTTGATCTCGTTCATCTCCTTCCCTCCTCCTCCCTCCGCCGCCATCTTTGACATTTACGTTCATCCTTCCGCAGGCCCGGATCTGACGCGCCGCGCATGCGTAGAATGCGCTTGTGTTGCGTTCTCCAGCTCTCGAGCACACAGCGATGCTCTCACTATAGTCACTTCATTCCAAACTTTTTTAGTTGTGATTGTCCTTTTTAACAAGCTGATCATTGACAAAAGATCAGACGCCAGTATTGCTGTATGGAGTCTGTTTCTGTGCACGAGCGCGTACGAACATCTTGATCATTATGAGAGACAAAAATGAGACTTCTCATGAGAAGAGAGTCAGGGGTTTACGTACAAAAGCACAATGAGATGTTAGTGATGATCAGTGAGACTCACTCACGTGATCTGAAATGTATGAATTGATCAGTACAAACCCGTCAGACGTTGTTGGCAGACTGGCGTTTAAATACATGGTAAGAGCTCAAACACGTGCTTCATGCGTTTCTGTGTTTTTAGTAACACGTCCGAAGTCATTTTTTCATTCTCTGTCAGGAGATGTGTAAAGTAGACTCAAGTTCAGACTCTGAATCAGAGACAAACCCAAGATGGTCTGATGTCAACAACAAGGTATTTCTCATGAAGATAACGCTCACGTGCTCGCATGAAGTGTCTGATCTCCTGGACTCATCCGTGTGCTTTTATTAGGCGTTTGAGAATTGGGCAGCTTGTAAGAAACTCCAGCGTTTGAGTGGACAAAACTACCAACAGGTAACTTAACGTTAAAGGAAACAAACAAAGATCGAGTGATGGCAGCGGTTTACACTCATTTATAAGCTGAAAATCATTTATCTGTAAATTGTGTTTTTTGATGTTTCACTTTCAGTGTCTGGATCCGTATGATGGAAGTTCAGAGGACTCTTCGAATTCCTGGAATAAAGGTCCGAAGCGACAAAGGCACAGCGGTTTTAGGGTGAAGGGCAGAGGCCGCAGATCGGCTATCAACGCTCCGTGCCCTCGCAGAGAAACGACCCAGCACGAGCTGACGGACGTTCGTCATCACGGTGACGTTCAGATGAGATCATCCAGTGACACTGAACCGAGCTTTTGTTCTCCCTGCAGGGCTGTAACACGCTTGAAAGTGGACCTGTCTGATTCCGGATTCAACACCAGATCCTCCCTCAACTCACCCGCACTACCGTCAGGTACAGAGACCGTAGAGAGATCCTCCGAAAGGATCCAGTTAGGATCATCTACACTGAGTCCCAGGTCTCCAGACTGCTCCTCTTTCCACGGTGCGTTTTCCAAACGAAAGTTCTTCCCTCCGTCGGGTGACACGGACGAGGGGATGCAGCGCAAACGGCCGTGCATCAGTGACATGGAGGTCGAGAGGGAATGAGCACACCGACTAAACATAACCTCTGGCCTGGAAGATCCTATGATACAATAATTACCACCATTTGTCTAAAAGGTTAATCAAAAAGAAGCGACTGAAAATCATGGTGTGAGACAATAGTTTGGGTTCCTTTTTCGTCCTCTGACATCATGTTTTAAGCTCATTTGACTTTGATGGAACAGAGTTTGAGGAATGTTGAGGCTGCTGTTTTCCTCACACACAATAACAGTAAATGATGATAGAAGCCGTCAGACAAACATTCTGTTCCACAGAAGAAAGTCCTGTGAAATTAAAACTATCCCCCAGTGACAAAACACTACTATAGTACCAGCGGACTGAAGATGGCTCTTTCCAAAATATTCAAGAGATCAGTGCAACAAGCAATTTATATTTGTCTCAAGGATGTCGTCACGGACAACAGTGACTCAATGAAGGTTCTTGTAAATTTAGTAAAAGTTGCATTTCATGGAAAAAATGTTCTAAAAAATTATATCTATTTATTGTGTTTATTATTTGCCTGTGTGTGCCTCTGAGATGGCTCAGACAAGGACATGAAACTGAAAAACATTTGTTTATCACGGGGTTGTACTGTAAATAAATCTAGCACGTTCATGCATCTTTCCACAGAGTCCATTTATTTCAAGCTTTAGACAAAGCAAATGCGTAATAAACCTGTGATGGGGTTGACATTATAATTATGAAACACCTCGAGCATCTGATGTGTGTAAATGTGCTGAAAGACACCATGCTTTACAAATTCTACACGCACACATTTTTGCAGAATATGCAGACCTTTATACACTGCTCAAAAAATTAAGGGAACACTTAATCATCACAGCATAACACAAAGTCAGTTAACCTTCAGGACAAGGAAGCACAAGTGATTGTGAACAATTTTCACTTGTTTTGGTGCAAACAAAAGTGACACCAGGTACACTGGAGAGGCAAGGGTGGTCTGGGGAGGAACATTGTCAGAGGGTCTCACAGACCTCCATGTGCTGTGAAGTATGGGGATGAAATCCTCTGAACTTATGCTGGTGCATAATAATGCCCGGCCTCATGTGACCAGAGTCTGCAGGCAGTTTCTGAATGATGAAGGTATTGATGACATTGACACGTTCCACAGACCTAAATCCAGTTGAGAACCTTTTGGATCTCGTGTATCCAAAGCCGTCAAGTAGCGCCATACTGTCCAGGAGCTCACTTATGCTCTGATCCAGGAAATCTTCCTGAACACCATGTGCCATCTCATCAGGAGTATGCCCAGACAGGCACGTGGGGCCACACGCATCACTGACTAACATGAGTTACTGTGATTTTCATTTTCTTACAGTGATCTTACTATAATTCCTGCCCTGAATGGGTTTATGATTTTGGCATTCTTTGACTATTGACACAATGTTCTCTCACAACATTATACATAGTACATAAGAGTTTTAACCTGGTTATTTCGTTTGTTGCGATCTAATGCGGTGTGATTTAGGTGTTCCCTTAATTTTTTTGAGCCGTGTATTTGAACTTTTTAAAGAGTAAGCTAACTCATTGTAATGATTAAAATGTAAATAGCAAAGAAATGATGATAAAGGTTTGAGGCACACTGTAGCTCCTCAGAAACGGAACAACAAGAACCAAGAATATGTAGTTCCTGTAGCTCAGTCAGTAGAGGTTGTGGGTTCAAGCCCAGGGAACACACGTACCAATAAAGTCAAGTATAGACGAAAACTAAAATGCACTGCAAGTCGCTTTGGAAAGCGTCTGCCAAATGCAGTAATCAATAAGGTGTGTGAGGTGCAACTTCTAAACATCATTAATATAATTTGTCATTAAGTGACGAATGAACAAACAGACACAGATGCTGTACACATGATCAAATGAGTGACATAACATGAACTTTATTGAAAACCACCTTTTTTGCTCAACTTTCATTTTCCATCTAAAACCTCACCAACTAAAACAACTTGCTTCAGAAATCCATCATCCAACCTGCTTCTGACATTCTAACCTCATTCCAAGAAAAACATTATGTATTACATGCCAGTGACATAAAAGTTGAACTACATTTAGTGATTTGCTAAGCAGACTATTAGGAGTGATTAGTTAGGATAAAGCGATATGAATTTCAATCATTATTGGTTAATCTTCTTTTGTTAATCTCGTCATCTACTCGGTACAGAGGATGGCGACTCCGCGCTCATAGAAGTGATGTGGGTCTGCCTTAGTTGCGATGTCAAAATCAACAGTGAATATGAGATCAGCACGGGTGAAGTTCAGATACACTGGCAGAGTGACCTTGAGAACGAGGGGACAAAAGAGAGTTAGTTCAAAATCAAAGAGAAAAAGTCCTACAAGCAGCATGAGAGTACCATACGGACCATGTTTCTCTTCTCAGTGTTGCTCTGCTTCATCCAGCACAGCTGCGTCAGCGGCAGTTCAGTGGAGATGGCCGTGGAGAGTGAGAGCTTGTTGTTTCCACACGTGGCTCCCTGAAGCTTCAGACCTGTGTACAGCAGAAAGACACCATGAATCACAACAGAAGCTCGACGTCTCCCCTTCAGATGAGTGTTCTTCACAGAACTCACCCTTGATGCCGAAGCTGCAGGCGTCCAGTGCGGCTCCCTGGGCAGACGTGACGTTGACTTCTAGATAAAGTTCCTCCAGAGACCAGCTGTTGGCCTGAGCCACGTACTGACGCGTGGCTGTGATGTAAGCCTCGGGCACAAACAGTCGACCCAGATTGGCGTGGATGTTCTGCAGAAGATCAAGACGGCATTAAAACACCAGAGGAACGCGTCTTCTAACCGCATAGACACGTGTGTTCGGTCTGTGAGTGCAGAGGGAAAACCTTGAGCTCTTTGGCACCCCCGCTGGCCGCTCCCTGCGAGATCTGTTGAAGCTGTTTAATTCTCTCGCTGAAGTCTCCGATCCACTGGATGACAGTCATGGACACAGGAACGGTGTATCTGCACCAGCTGCGAGGTATAATGCCTGTGGCACAACAACAGACACTGATAATCAAACATCTCAAGATTCATTTGCTTTGCACTTTATGAACACGAGCAGTGTGGTGCTTACCTTTGACAAGGTCATTGATGAGCGTGCGCAGGTCGTTGGTCTGCTTTTTCTTGCCCTCGCACACCTGCACCACATCCGTGAGGTCCTGGCGGACATCCTGCAGCATACGAGCGCCCATCTTCACCTCCCGCTCGAAGAACCTGAACAGAGGATCCTACAAAACACAACAGCTCTAAACAACACGAATCAACGGCCTTCAAACGCGAGGCCACGGGATGGATGTGCGAGTGTACCTTGATGTTCTCCACGGTGCGTTTTAGGGGGTTGACTGACTCTGGGATGAGATGAAGCCAGTTGGAGGCCGTGGTGTGAAGAATTCGCATCCAGGCGGGCTGCGTGTCAGACGAAGATGTCGTGCGCTGCTTCTTCTCCGTTTCGTAGGCCAGATCGTCCTCATCCTCCAACACCTGCATTTTCAACAACTTTCCCATCATGTCAGTGCCTGAGGGAAGGGAGGGGCATCGTGAGGGAGAAAGTGAAAAGGGAGATCAAATGAACTGCTGGACAAACTCGTATGTGCTGGTTCATGAGGAGAGGCCATGAGATCAGACACAATTTAACTGAACAGTGACGGACGGCATCAGAAAGAGCTGGACATAACAGTGACGTGACAGCAATGAAATACAGCTCCACACTCTGCGTGACCGTAAACAATAAAACATGTGAAACGCTGAGATAAATGAAGCACCAAATGATCAAAGTCTGCAGGAACCGCAACTAAAATACAAACAGAGAGGTGAAAGTTCATGGGTGCGGTAAGAGTTGTGTACCAATCAGGAACACAAAGACAGATGGTGATCAATGACGTCTCCCCAGCATGTCAGTTGTGTGACGCTCATACCCTGAGTGGTGAGCAGAACTTTCTCCGCGTTGCTTGGCAACCCCAGCCAAGACGGAGTCTGCGTATCAGGCAACATCTCTACCCAGTGAATGAACTCCTCACGCCTGCAGGACACAGAGAACAAGAGGTCAGCAGAGCTGCAGGGCCACTCAAACACGGCCGACACTAACAGCATCTCTGGCTGACCGGATGCCGTCGGGCATTTTGATGTCATTGTGTCCGTCCACTTTGAGAGCCAGTTTGAATTCGCTGTCAAAGCTGCTGGTGGTGAACAGACGGTCCAGGAAGGTGATGAGCAGTCTCTGATCAAACTCATTATCGATGCGGCCGCCATAGATGGACTGAGCCATCAGGGTCTTCAGCGCTGCCCACGGAATCTTATCGGGTGAGATGTTCTGACGACCCTGCGTAGAACACGGTGAAGTTCAGTTCCTCGGCTCACACCAAATAAAAGCAACATTCACCTACAACAACGGAAATAAAAGCGCATTCCAACCTTCGCAGTGTCATCTAGCCACGTATCCACGGTGTCACAGGCAGAGCGCAGATCAGACTCTCCAAACTCATATTTCTTAGACCAGCCGAGCGGTGCGTAACGTAGGCGTTCCTGAATGACCGCGTGGAACCAGGCCAAGAGGAAGTACAAGCGAGCACGTTCATTTGGAGACTGTGACATAAAGCAGACAGGTAAGTCATGAGGAAATAGAGCCTGTGCTTCAGTGTGAATATCCTAAATAAACCACATTTAGCACCACTTTTCACAATTTTAAGTTTCAGAACAACAATGCTAAAGCGGATTCAACAGTGAAACTCAATGCTAAACATAAACGCAAGTCTGCTTCCATCAATAAGCTCTGTTGCTTACCTTACACATGCGTGCAACAGGAATACTGCTGAACGTGCGCAGCATGTTGGCCTTCACGCCAGGAGGAGGCTCGAAAACAAAGATGCGTCCTGCACGCAACAGGTTCACAGGGACCTGAGGGAGTCGTTGACATGCATCAGTCTACACAACATTAAACAACAAAGCAGAGAACAGATGTGACGGAGCAGAGGTCTAACCTTCGGGTTGATCTCCATGGTCAGGAAAAGACGGAAACTGGCATGCGGCTGCATGGAGTGAAGTTTCTTCTCCAGCTGCATGAGCCAACCAGGCGCCAAATGAACGTTCTCCAACATCACCCACCTTCAACACAACAGCATTATCATCAAAAATCATCATCCTCATCACCCTCGACTGTGAAAGGTCAGTGGTTCTCACCTGCCGGACTTCACCGCTGTGTTGATGTCTCGGTCAGCTTTATTGAAGCCTTCAGCAGAACCTTAAGACAAGAGGAAGCGTTCATTGGCACGGGCTCTGGCTGTTGGATGACTGAGGATAATGTTGAAGGTTCTTACCAATAGAAATGGAGGTGATGTGTTTGTTCTGCTCAGCGGCTAGATCCCGGACCAATCCACTGGCATCGTAACCCGGCACGGAACACATCAGCACCGGAATCCCCGGCTTCACCTGTAGACAAAAGCATGTCTATTACTGGTTCAATGACATTGACAAGAATAAACAGCGAGAGTCGGCCCTTCACCTCACTATCCACAATGTTGGCCAGATCAAGAGGTTGTTCCATGATGGCCATGAAGTTTTCTCCCATGACTTTAGACACAAAGATGTGTGACATGGCCAGCAGACGATCGAGTCGGAACGTCTGGATCAACAGCAGCTGATGAACCGCCTGACCAATGGGAGCTGAGGACAAATGTGAAAAACTGCTTACTTCTGGACACTTTCAGATGATGTTGTGTATGAAAAAGCATGAAAACTCACTGGACGTCTTCTCTTCCATCCACACGTAGGGCACAGACAGCTCTGGAGAGTTGCTTTCCAGCCACATGAAGAACTGCTACAATACAGAAAGGCATCATTTCATCAATTGTTTTGGTTTGACAATTGTGAGACAGCAGAGTGGACAGATGGACAGACGGACGGACAATCACCTCATCAGCCTGGACCTTGGCCACCAGGTCTTTAAACGCAGGCAGGAAGCTGAGACGCACCATTGCTTCTGACTGCTCGCTGCACAGACCCTTCACCTGCGGCACAGCAGTCCCGGTTAACACAATCTCTTTCCCACGCAAAAAGTGCTGGAACTCTGCATCATAAGACGGTTCACTGGAGAACAGAAAAGAAAACATGACATCAGTCCGTCAAACCTCTCAAAAATCAAAAGAATTAAAGTCTTGGTTTTATGTTGAAATTCCGCTTGTGTGTACCTGGTCAAACCCTTCAGGTTGATTCTGGCGAGCAGCACTGCAAACGTGATGTGATCTTGATGCAACATTCCTCGAGCTACTCTGTTAAATGCAACCTGAATACAAAAACATGATACATTACTCAGGGTATATACAGAAATCATGGAGCTAAATGTAATATTTTAAGATCTTTTTAAGACACTTTCCATACATTTTAAGACCTCATCACCACTTCAAGTTTTAATCGTACATTAACTTACATTTACTGTATACTGATTGTAAGACAGCACAACTAAACAGTCTTAGTTTGTGATAACTCCTTATTAAAGCAACATCCTTCAGAAGGGTGGGAAGGAAGCCCCAGTGAATGATTCTTGCGACTAACCCAATGCAAGGTTTACTAGAAAGAGAAACGAGGCTACGCTAATCGCCTTCTGACACACAGAGCAGTACACCTCACGCTTATTCACAGAGACGGCCCTCAACCATGCTTCCAACTCTTTATCCTCCAACCATTTGCACGAAAACTTGCATTTCTCCATTAGTCAACCATGTTGTTTAACAACTGGCTGTAAATGGACCGCCCACTATTCACCTACACAATGATTACATTCAGGCAAACTTTAGCATAAGACCTCTTTCGACAAATATGAAAAGATGATACACAATTTAATTCCTTGGAAAATGGCATTTAAGACTTTCTGATACTTTTTAAGGGCCTTCGTTTTCTCTAAATGTATTTATCAACTTCCTTACTTTCTAAGACCCCGCGGACACCCACATTATTTCCCTGAAGTCTGAATAAATGCAGGCAGAGTTTCTCACCTGGAACAGGTCTTTGGTGATGACGGACAGACGCTGCGTGTGGTCGCTCACACTCTTCAGATTGGAGTTCTCATATAACACAGTGTGATAAATATCCAAGAAGAAATGCAACGAGTACTGATACAGAAAATGCATCTGAGAGCAAGACAGAACATTGTGCATGGGTGAGAGAGACGCAGATACAGTGGAGAAATCTTAAACACACTTCATGTCGGCATGAAATTGAGTTAGTGTGCACGTGCGAGACCTGGTTCAGAGTTTCCATGGTGAAATAGATGCTGCTGCAGGCAGAAGATAGAGACAGATACTGCTGAGACACAGTCTCCACCTCCTGCATAACGATGTCCGTTTCCTCCACTTTCCTGGTCACTTCCTTAGCTTCCTTCTTGAGATTCTCCAGGGTGGTGATGATGGTGTCATCGTCCAGAATACGACCCTTGACTTCATTCAGGGCCTGTAGCAGAGACTTCTCCAGCTGACGCAGACGAAGCTGGAATTCACCTGAGGACATTTAAAACACAGCAGACCGTAAACTCTCTTGTCATGAGGCATGGGCATGCGGGTCAACATCATCACACTCACCCTGCAGCTTCAGCAGGTCTGAGCGCTTCTCATCCACGTCTGGTCGCTCCGCCTTCAAAACCTCGTTCAGACACTGACTCTGCAGACTGCTACGGGTCACGGTGAAGTTCACAAAGGTCACACGCGAGCAAAGGTCTGGAGGGAATTCAACCTGCAATGGCACATCAAAGTTTAGTCGTTTTGAAGTTTCAGAACTCGCAGTTACTCTAAAGGAAGAACGAGAACGCACCGTCGGGTCTCGCGTAGAGAGGAAAATGACGAAGGAAGGAGACAAATCAATGTCCTGATCTCCGAGAGTGATGAGAACTCGGCCGCCGGTTCTGCGCACCTCTCTGTTGAGCACTGGGTTCAGTATGGGGTCGTAGCTCTCCACATCCTGCAAAATGCACAACAAAAGCATTGAATCACGAGCAACTTGCGGGAGGGACACCTACTGATACGTGAGCGAGTATACCTGCACCAGCAGAGGGTTGCCAAATCTCAGAGCACTCTCCAAATTCTTCCTGAACGCATCGTCTAAAAAGCTTGTGCGAGTGATCTTTCTTTCTTTGTATTCGTTCATTATGAACTCTGTGGCCTGGCCCGATGGATCAATGATCAGAGGATATCTGCAAAACACCATTGTGAAGCATTTCATTCATTCAACAGTTCATCCATGTCCAGATCAAAGTGCTTTTCTCTACACACATCCGGCATCAGGTACCTGTTGAATCTCTTCAGCATGATGGCATTCTCGGTGCACAGATCATCGGCAGGCAGAGAGTTGGCCTGCCAGCGCAGTCTCTCATCAGCATTGGACAGATATTCAGTCCTGGCGATGTCTGTGCGGAACTGGGAAAAAAGTTTTCTTTTACAAAACACAGCATGGTCCCCGTGTTCGTAGCAATGAATTTGAAACCCTTGAAACCCTGGAAGGAGGTTAGCACCCGTTTTAACTCTGGCTGATCAAATCTAACATTGAGACAATGATGTGAACACATTGAGAAACAATCCCAAGATTGTTTCTCCTGGATTACATTTTGTAACTGCTGCTAAATGTTGGCATCACATTTTTATGATTAGATATGGTGTTAATGTTTATCAATGTATTCTCATTTCCTTTCTGTACCTGAATGTTGGCCTGCTGGAGGTGATGAGACCAGGTGGTGAAGAGGTTCTGTCTCATCTGCTGATCAAAATAACCAGCATAAGCAATGAACGCAGCAGAGAGAAGACAGTCACCAGCGATGGTGGACATCTGATTCTTGAAAGTCTCGCTGGTCTTTTCCCATCGCTCCCTCTCAGCAGATAAACTCTTTAGGAGCGCCGTACTGCGGTTCACCTATAGAACCACACAGAACCACAGACGTCAGAAGTTATTCTGAATTATTCCACACAGATGTGCAGACGTGACGTTCTGACCTTTGCCTCCACAGCTGCCAGGTCAGCCTTGATGGCCTGAGCTTCAGAGATGAGCACTGCATACTCCTCCTTGTAGCGTGCGATGCTGGCCTCCAGATCTCGGATCATCTGCTCCACCTCCTCTGCTTTAGTCTTGTTGTCTGTAGCGTCATCCTCCAGTTTTTGCAGCTCGTTCCTCAAGGGTTCAACTTGCTTCAGCATATCTGCATAATTCAGCTGAACACACACGCACAGATGACGACCGGCGTGACAGCAGACGCATGACAAGTCTGATTCAAGAGTGTACTCGTACCTGAGCGATCGCCCATTTGACCATCGGTCCACAGGCCAGAGACGCCCGGTTCACCTGCTCGTAGTTGTAACTGGGGTTGGACATGTAGTTCTTCTTCATCTTTTCACGGATGGAGTCACTGTCACGAAGGCATGAGATGTTAGAACGGTTGGCAACTGTCCGTGTGAAATGATGGCTTAAACTATATCAGCTGCACTGACCGGTGTTCTGTTATCTAAGATACCTGACAGTTACAAGTGTGTGGAAATGAGTGTATGAATGGAGATGATACCTCGTGTCCTCAGAGACAAAGTTGACTATGCTGGAGATGAAATTGTCTCTGATAATAACTTGTCTGATCTTTTTCCAGTCACTGGTCTCCTCCCCCAGCAGGAGGCAGATCGACTCTAGAGCCAGTTTAACCGCTGCGGGGGGGTTGGCCATAGCACGTACTTCAACAAGATGCTGTTTCTTTATAGAGCTGACGGCTGGAGAGGGAATGGAGGGGTGGGGGGTTTAGGATCATGGAGGATAAACGGTTCGTGTGGTGGGAGCAGAACAGCTGCGGTGATGAAAAGAGGGAACGTTACGCGCTAACCCGAGCACTCGGCTCACTTCTGCTATCAGCAGTTACCCTGACCTTGACTGACCCTAACCCTCAACACCCCCCTCCCTACCGCTTTAAAACACTGCAGCCACTGCTCCGCACCAAACACATCAATCACCTGATCTCATCAGCAGAAAAGTTCACAATAGTGGGGATGAAGTTCTCGCGCATTATGATGGAGCGAATCTGTTTCCAGTCGGTGGTGCTCTCGCCCAGCAGCAGGCAGATGGATTCCAGAGCCAGTTTGACCGCTGCCGGCGGGTTGGCCATCGATCGCACCTCCACTAAGTGCTGCTTCTTAATAGATTTAACAGCTAATCGAGCCACGAGCAAAGACAGGAAAAGAGCAGAGACGCAGTTAACGGACACAACAAACGTACAGAAGAGACGTCAAAGCAGAAACAGTCGGATGGAAGCAAACATTCACCAATGCAGTCTCTTGGAGACCCACCTTCACACTTTTACAAACGCTTCTCGCTCGACGATTGTTTGACCTACATCCGCCATGAACATTAAAGGGATACTCCACCAAAAAATGACAGTTCTGTCATCGTTTACTTACTGTTCCTAACCTGTATAAACTTGAAAGATGTTTGGAAAAATGTTATTTCTGGGACATCGTTGACCACCATAGCAGGAAAATGTATTGTTGTTGTTGAACACCAAATGAGTTATTTTGAAGAATTCAGGAAAGCAAACCGTTCTAGGGCACCCTTGATTACCATTTTAATATGGTAGTCAATGATGATGTCCCAGAAATGTCTAATGCTAATTAATGGAATTATTGCTCATTACAAATATCTTTCTTTGTGTTCAACGAAGACATTTATACAGGTTTGGAAAGGAAGTCATTTTTGGATGGAGTTTAACAACAACAATAACTGGAGTTTACTCGTCATTTATTCATGAGAAGAACCTTTCTTTTGATGTAATACGTTTAATTTTGTCATTTTTAGGCTGTGTCTGATAATGAATGTGAAAGTGCCGTGGGATTAAGAAGCACAGTTCTCATGCGATTCATTGAAATATTACGAGGTCGAGCCACTGAAGATGTTCACGTTTTAAACCTAGATTTAGCAAGACACTTTCCCGTCAGTATATGCAAAGGTGAATATTTCCTTTGAAGCAGAAATTTTGAACAGAAAACTGAACTCGCTCAGTGCATTTACTGTGACCAGATTCTCTCAAATGTAAATCAGACGCAAGAGTGACAGACTACACCACAAGCAGTGACAGGGAAACCACAGGGAAACGAACACCTTGCTGGAGCGAGAACACGTACCGTTCTGAGCCTCGACGACGGCCGGCTCCACCTTATCTAAATCCTCCTTCACTCTCAACTGCTTGTCTTTAATCACTTCCTGCTGCTTGTAAACTGCTTCCTGTATCTCTTGACTCATGACCTGTTCACCAAAAGCAGAAAGTTACACAAGTATTTTGAGAACAACAGAGCAGATTTTAAGGCTGGAATCCCTCATCTTACTTTTTTCTTCTCAGCCTCCTGCTGGTCTTTCACCATCTTCTTGAGTTTGTCGTTGGCGGCAGCGTTCTTCACCTCCAGCTCTTGACTCTTGATGCGCAGGTCTCGCCGCAGCTCCTCCACCTGAGACGCACACGATAACACGCTCAAGTAACACATGACTCATGTTCTCAGCACCTATCAGCCTAAAAGTGTGTTTGCGCAAACCTGATCTACGGTCTCTTTGATTTTGCGCAGACCAACATTGAGGTGCATCTGCTGCTCTTCCAACTCGCTGCGTTTCTCGTTGAACAGGTTTGCGTAGTGGTTGATGAAGTCCAAGTAATGGCGCGGGGTGATGGCCATTGTGCGTCCACCACGCTTGGCCAGGCGGTTGTTAGCCTGAAGCAGAGAGAATCAGAGAACACTCATGACTAGAGATGCACTGATTGCAATTTTCTTTGCCGATTCCGGTTTCCGATTTTATTATAAGTGAATCCTGCCGATTCCGATTTTTGCCGATTCCGATTTTCTATCCACAAACTATAATTGACAGTATACTGTATATAAAACCATATTAACTTTTCTTCAATGCACATTTTTTTATTTTCATTACATAAATGTTTGAACATTCCCCAAATTCAGTTCTCCAAGCTGCATTAAATTACAGAATCTTTTCTTTCCCAAACAACTCTTAAATTGAAGAACTCGGTGACTGAAAAGAAGTACAAATAATAAAATATAACTAAACATGTCACTTAATTTACCTTTTTCATTTTTGTACTCGTCTCACAAAAGTCTAAGATAACAATAAAATACTTTATTCTCGTCTGTTTCCGTTTATGAAACTAACATTGCTTTATTTTATTTTTTATGAAATGTAAAATAAATTGTCTTTATCTTGGGTCTGTAGGATTAAAAGAAGTGGGTTAATTTTTGCTGCAACTTCAATAAAAAAGTTAAAAATCTTATGAGTGAATTCTACTCTAAAGATGTATATGTATTTGCAGTTTTTTGTGTTAGTAAAGAACTCAATCAGATGTATATCACATATATTGGTTGATTTATTCATTTTTTTATATTTTGGATTTTTAAAAACAAGCCGAAGTCGTGTTGAATGTCATTTTACCTAGGTGAAATGACCACAGTTTTAACGTAAGACAAGGAATCAGGTTGAATGGAATTTACGTTTTGTTTTACACAGAGTGAACGACTTCAGCGTGAGTTTAGCATGTGTCAGAGTTTAGCATCACTGTTAGCATACATACCCCATGTAGACGGAGCAGCGCGAGATGAACTACAGTGCACCTTTTTGTCTGTACAGTAC
Organism: Triplophysa rosa; assembly: GCF_024868665.1. Classification (NCBI taxonomy): domain Eukaryota; kingdom Metazoa; phylum Chordata; class Actinopteri; order Cypriniformes; family Nemacheilidae; genus Triplophysa; species Triplophysa rosa. The sequence goes on along the minus strand of NC_079899.1, from coordinate 26,953,248 downwards.
ATGATGCGTGTGCACGCGCGTGCAGTCAGCGGATATGAGAGATGCGCGTCAGTCAGCAGAGACTCGCGGTACGGTGGACCCACATGCGAGTATAAACGAGCCGTGAAAGACAGGCTGTGCGCGCGCACGTATACATTTTTACTTGCGGCTTTGAGTGTACTGACGGCTGTGGCGTTCTTGCCCGCATCACGGGCAACAGAAGATCGGCTTGGAATCGGCGAGACGTGAGACTGACCGGCTGGTCACCGGTCCGGCCGATCATACGAAAAACCGTCCAATTCCGGTCTCTGGCCGGTCAATCGGTGCACCTCCACTCATGACCTTCCTCAATGTGCTTTAAACGAGACACATTCCAGCGTTTTTCTCACCTGATGCAGCGTCTGATGAACAAACACACAGCCGTTGACGATGGCCCCGCGGTGGGTGGGCGGCTGGGGCAGTTTGTCGTACACTATGGGCATGTAGTCAGGAACTTTGTAGTTTGGCTTCTCGAGGTCCATCTTGCTGGTGAACTCTTTGCCCACCTGGTAGAGCGCCTCAGTGGACCAATCACCAAACCAGTTCAACACACACCTGCAGAAAAACCACCGTCAGTACAACCAACATGCAAACACTGTAAAACCAAAATAATACAAAAAGATACAACTCCAGGGTGTCTCTCAGGCCGCTCAAGATCACACCTGTTGAAGAGAGCAGGTGACGTTGCCGCGCGGTCCTTCAGACCCTCTGATGATGGGTTCATGGTGAAGACCACATGCAGGTTCCTGATCACCTGACTAGTGAACCATTTGTAAAGCTCCTCATGGGTGTCCAACATTAGGCCCTCTTTCTGCGCTCCTTCTTTGCACTGGGTCATCAGGGTGGCATATTCATCGCCCTCAAACAGCCCGGGCACCTAAAGTAACACACACTTCAGAACTCAAAAGAACACAAATGAACTGTGCATTGATCGTTCAATCACGTGACGCACCTCTCCGTTGGCCAGCAGTGTGTTCATGCGCTCCAGGAAGCCAGAGTCCAGCACGTTAGACTCATCCATAATGAATGCGATCTTCTCGTTCTTGCATCCAGAGCGACGCAGGACCGTCCGCAGGTCTTCATCGAAGTCCTCACCAGTGTATTTTCTGTGGACCTGTGATGACAGGGACAAAACCTTAAAACATCTGAAGACAGCATCCATTCTGGGTGTTTTCAGAGTGTTAGGAGGTTAATGTCAACCTTAATCTGATAGACGCTCAGTCCGTTCATCCAAGCCACAAATCGAGAGAGTGTCGTCTTTCCAGCACCGCTGACACCGATCAGAAGCAGATGACCCTGCGGCTGACGGAAGATTCTAGAGACCATCGGTAAAGCGTCAGTGACAGTCAACAGGGTGAAACGGCATTAATTCGAACTCTCCGCACCTGTCAATTCTCAGCACGTGATCCAAAACCTCATTAAAGAGCACCAGAGGAACATCCAGCTCCTCCTCGTAGAACACTTTCAGTCGGGCCTTCACGTAATCACGCAGCTCCTCCTGCTCCACAGGAACATAGTCCTACAGGAGAACAGAAGAAGAAGAGCAGGTCAACAGTTTTCACTGGTGTCGTCCGGCAGTGTTCAGGGACTCCACTCACCTTTGACAGCCAGTTGCTGTACAGGATGGGTCGATTAAGGGCTTTTTCCCGGTCAATATTGGGGAAGTGTTTGAGGGCCACAGTGTCGATGTTCTCATCAGTCCACCGTCTCTCCTCATCCTCCACCAATCTGCCAGGAGCATTCGTTCATCCACCGTATACTTTCACGGCAATAATCATACACTGGTTTTCAACTCACCGATCCTGGAAGAGTCGCAGAGCTTCGTGAGCCCAGATACGAATGAGACCCTCCACAGGTAAAGTCTCCAGGGGCCGTAAAGCTTCAAAGATTCCTCTGACCCAGCGGGTCATCTCTCTTGGGGAGTAGATGTAGTGGGGTTGTGTGTCTTGAGTGAATCGCTCCTGTTGACATGAGGCATGGTTTCAGTCTATCTTGACTAGTGTGAAATACATTTATTCACTTTCACCAAACCCATATGACAAATATCACTTTGTGGAGATCACCACATGACCCTGGCATTGGGTGTCATATGTAAACGAAAAACGGACATAGTTGCTTTATATACACAAACCTGAGACATGGTGTAGAACTCCACCATGGCAGCAGTGAGTGGCTCGGCAAAGGTGCGGAGTGACGGGATGAGTCTGAGCATGGCTCGGTTGAAGGTGCCGTAGATCTGAGTAAGAGAGGCGGGGCCGGGATAGTCCACATACACGACTGGCACGTGACGCAGGAACCTGTACACAGTCACACGCACTCATGACATCACTTGAACATCATTAAACGGTTTTGAAAAAGTGATGATCACATGACAGGTGCACCTGTGAGACAGAGGCTTCCTGCCCGGGTCTGTGGGGGGGTTACAGGCTCCAACAAACTGGATCCGCTCCAGTTTCACCCACGTCTGATCCGTTGTGCGATAGAAGCCACCGTGCTCCACCATCTACAGCAGACAAATGTTGTGTCATCATTAATGTAACGAGCAGACAAATCCAAAGACACTGAGCTGCTGAAATCAGACCTGTCTGATGAAGGAGATGACCCGCTGCGTGCAGTATTTGTCCATGTCGGGCAGGTTGATTTCGTCACAAAAGAGCACAAGCCATTTGCCGAGCTGCACCGGAGCCAAAACCACACCATTAGGAGTCCTGCGGTACTCGCAGTAATGATCGAATGTCTTGAGAACAAGCTCTGGAGTTGTAGCACTAGAGAAGTTCAAACCAACAACCTGATGGAAAAAACAAACATGTCATCATCATCTTCATCATCACCACAGAGAAGCATTGAGACATTTTCTTCAGTAGACACTGTAGTAGTGTTGTCAAAAGTACCGGTACTTCGGGTCCAAGTCGGTACCTAAAAATAAAAAAGTTGTCGGTACCTAATTTTCATAAGACCCGGTACCACCGACGTACCAGGTCAACCGGGTACTGATGCTCTGTCTGACGCGCAGAAATACTTCAGATTCAAGTCATATCACGAAGAAAATGAACAGAGTTTTGTGGTGAAAGGAGGATACATCCGGATTTAAGTGAACAATTCAAGCGGTAAGTTTCAAATTCTGTTGCGTTTGCATTATGAATGTTGTAGCATATGTTAAGTTAAAGGTTACATCAAATGAAACGTCCCTGTTTGCGTGTTAATTTGTTAGCGCCAATGTTAATCCATTCAAGTGTCCTTATTAACCATTTAATGCTTTTATAACTGTAATGGGGTAAAATAAATGGGAGGACAGGATGGGGTTTACAGTACCTATTTTATATAGGCCTATCTGAAATCTATGTGCTAGAAAACTAGCATACTAACTGTATGACTAGCAATGTGTATGTCTTGGATAGATAACTCTATTAGGTTTAAAAAGTCACATTTAAACTTTTAAAGAAAAATATATCTGTTGCATTTATTATTTTAATACACAGTTACCTTAATGTAAGTAATCTTGTGTAAATGCAGTATAAAAACTGAGGTATGTTTTAATATTGCATATGCATGTTTGTTCAGTCAGTTGACTTACTATTTATCTTCTACAGCAGCAGACTGAGGAGGATGTTCATCAGCATGAAAGTCCCCAGTGAGCACAGTTTCAGCAACAATTAACTTATACTTCATGTATACAAAATGGCATTGCTTTCTATACATTTATATTAACAATGAGCTTTATTAATAAAATTGTGTTTCAATTAGCATGTACTGGTGTTTTGCTTTGGTACCGAAATTGGTACAGAGAACCGTGGAATTTTACTGGTATTGGTACCGACTAGGGATGGGCGATATTATATCGTTTGCGATATACCGGTAGAAATTCCCCACACGATAGGAATTAGTCTTCCCGCGATATAAACGATAAATTCTAGTTGATGACGTATTTCTTTGTGAGACCCATTCACAGCTCATATGTGAAGTGAAAACGGGTATAGCGGAGGGCGGACGTGAAGCTGAGAAAGAGTTTGCACTAAAGCTCTAAATCTCGTTTAGGTTGGCACTGTAGATGCATCCGAGTTCATGTTTAGTTTCACTTTCGTTTTATTTAATTCGTTTAAGTATTCGTTGATAGTCATAATATGTTACACCACAACATTTAGTTTGGCTAAAAGTATTTATTTAAACATTCGTTAGATGTTATGCGCGCGTGCGCAAATTGTTTAATACGATTTCTTGCCTGTTATATACAGGATGAACGGAGCATCCCGTGCGCAGCTCGCGCCCACATGTGCTTTCATAGCGACACAGCGCGCACAGCACTACTGCCTGTTCACATACAGTACACATGCGAGTTTGTATTACGTTATTTTAAATACGTTTATGAGCGTATAAAAGAATGGATTATTTAATTAGATTTCTTTTATCCATTTTTCTGTTCTCTTTCTGTAGCGCGAGTCATAGACAGATTCAGTGTATGTTGCTGTGAGAAGAGAAGGTTCACACAGTTCAAGAGAGAGTGATTGACAGCGTGATGCGATCGATCGTTTCCACCCAACAATAGAATATATACAGTTTTAGGTATGACATGATGTGTTTATTGAGCTTTAGTTCATTTAACTTTTCTTTACTACAACCTTTTGAAGTCGAATCTCACTATTATATTTTATATTTACAAAAATACTGTAGGTATATTTTAGCTGTTTGATTTGGGGTAAGGTTTTACTTTTTGATAATATTTGTTTTTCTGAGGGCTTAGACTACATGCAGCTACTATCACTTGACGCAAAAAACAGCGGTGGATGGCGTTATGGATATATCGTCATTTTTATCGCTATCGCAAGAAATACCAGGAATTATCGTGATAGAGTTTTAGGGCCATATCGCCCATCCCTAGTACCGACTACTGAAATTTTGGTACCGTGACAACACTACACTGTAGAATACATAAATTGACAAACCAAACAATCACATACTGTACATCACATCCTAAAAAGACAAACGGTCTTAAGCTGCAACCATCTAACCAGCTTTCAGCAATTTCTTAAACACTGGCAAAGATTTATCAGATCTAATATTGGAGAGGCAGCGCATTCCACAACCTCAGCCCCATTACTGAAAAAGCTTGATAGCCTTTTTGATGAATGTGATCATGTCATTCTCATAGAATACATTTATAATCTGCTCTGCAAGTGTAGTTCTTTTCCTACCATTCCTTTAGACACCTCTACTTTCAGTTTTCTATTTCCTACGGTGTGTACAAGATCGGACTTTACATAGAAAAACCTTAATGTAAGTCATCTGAGTTACTTAGGACTGAGAACACAAACACAACATACTGACATGCATTGTGGCAAGCTTTACACCTGTTTGACGAAAAAACTCTCCTTAATCTCTAATTGATTACCCATACTCAATACATCATTTCCTTTTTTATATTTGCATTTGTAAACCCAGAACAGCTTCCTATGATGTTAACCCCCCCCCCGTGGTTCATGAGTCCTCACCTCCATGTCTGGTAGGGCTCTGAGGGCACTGAAGAGGGTCATGGTTTTACCGGAGCCCGGCGGGCCACACAGCACCAGGGGCTTGTGTTCCGCCAGCCAGGTGTAAAGAAGAGCTTCGTGACGCACCGTATCCAGAGTGGGCACGACCACGTCAGGTGATGCCACCTTGTGCGTCTCCACCTCGATCTGGGGCACCTTACCCTGCCAGGACTGCCACTCACCTGTGATGGACACCTGACAAATTTCACAGGTAAATAACACGTTTAAAGAACTCAACACAAGCTGGGGTATGCGAGCATCCTTTCACACCTCATAGTCGATGATCGGCACGTTTGGCGCAGAAGGCAGCGACACGGTTGTGATGCGGCGAATGTATTCTCCAAGCTCCGCCCTCATCTTCAGTCTACTGTCACCCGAGAAGGACCACAGGACCGCATAGATGAGATATTTCTGTACAACACAACACGAAAATGAGTCGAGTAACACAAATCACTCACAGCAGGCGACCGGTCTCGCATGATTTCCACATACCTGCATGTATTTTTCCAGCTGGTCAATGGGCATGGGGAAATCGGGGTGGTTGTTGTTGTACAGGGCGACGTTGCGACAGGCCTGATGCAGCATGGAGAAGAGTGAGCCCAGCGAGCGCAGCCGTGTGAAGTCCATGATGTGCTCCATCTTTGAAGCGTGTTCAAGGGCTTTGATCACCAGTCCTGTAGAGGTGAAATATGGCTGGAGTACGGCAGCGGAGTCTCTCTGGATCTGTGGGTTTTACACACACTGAGCTTTAAACCCTGACACACAGACAAACAACTGACCTGAGCACAGGAAAAGGCCTTTTTATTTCTCAGTGCATTCAGAAATCCTGCACATGAGCTACTGAATCATGACATGTTTTATACCAAGACCCAGCTCTGGGGATGAGTTGTCTTTAATCACATTCTCTCCAATTGAACCGTTCTGACGCACCTGCAGCATTGGCGATGCAGACTCTTCGCTCTCATCCTCCGTAATCTTTCTCATGCGCAGGGCCTCGTCCTCACCCTCATCTAGTGGGATGCTGCGCAGACGCGCCAGGAAATTATTGAAGATCATGTCCGTGCTGAGAACATCCTCGCTGAACCAAACCATGCCGCAGCGAGAAACCGTGGCCAACGTGGCATATTTCAGGTCCTGCACCTCAAACATGATGCGCACCTGAGTGATGACAGCAGTGACATCATCATCATCACACAAACGCACACGCGCAAGGGAAAATCACCGGTCTTTAGTTTAAGTGCTTTCGTACGTTTGGCGGCAGGCTGAGACGCTCTCCGTTGGGCAGGGTCAAGAGTTTGTTGTCATCCAGCACAGAGTTTAGATTCTCCACCCACTCAGGATCCACATCGCCATCAAAGATGATCCACTGCCTCTTCTGTAGCTCTCCACGAACATTATCAATTATCCTGAATGAAACACACACACAAAATGTAATCATTTTTTGCTTCCTGTTGTCTTGGATCAACAGAAAGAAAAAAAACATGTTGTGTTTCTTGATCTCTAATGTTACACTGTAACGATTTCTCACTCTACAGACATTTAATTTTTACTACCGGGGTGCCAGACAGATTCTCTGTCAATAATTTGGGGAAACCGCACAAAGGTCTCGTGCATTAGGTTATAGGAGATCACACAAACTCCTCAAAATGAGTGAGATAGAATTGTTCTTAAAATTGACTTTCCCAGACATGTACGACAGGACTGGACTCACTTCCTGAGCACATGCGTGAAGAGCCCGTCGGTCCACTCGCGCGTGTTGGGGTCCAGCGTTCCATACAGGTGGTCTTTGCTGATGGCTTTAGGGTCTATGATGTGAGCCACACCCTCCACCCCTTCCAGTCTCTCCAGAGCTTTGAGCAGAACCCTCCAGGCCATCGTCTTACCGCTTCCCGATGGGCCGACCATCATCAGCCCGTGATTGATCTGAGTGATCTGATACAGCTGCAGAACCTGAAGAGGAAAAACAGATCGAAACGTAAAAGCAAAATATATATCCTGGCAGGAAATACAAACAGGTCAAAGTGTCAGGAAACAAAAGCTTGAGCCGAAATAATACAGTTCTTACCTTCTCCACCCACATGCTGCCCACATCGTCACCGTCTCCGTACGTGAGGTACATCTCTGCACAGACTTTCTTCAGCTCCTCTCGAAGAGCCGTCATCTCTCCACGCATGTACTGCACACCAGGGAACACGTCTGACAGCAGACTGAAGAGCAGAGGAATGTCTTCAGCCACCAGCTTCGGCACCATGGTCTCACAGACGCTCTGGATCAGAATCTGAAACACGGTGGACATACTTGCTCTTCAAACCATCCGCCCATCGGACAGACACTGAACATCTCATCACAGGAGTACAATGTCAAATATTTACCTCCTGCTCCGGAAGGTTCTCAGCAATCTCGTTCTCATCCACTTCTTCTCCTCGCTCACCCTTTTCTCGTTTGATTTTCTGGATACGTTCTCTCTTCACGTTGCCGGCGCTGATCAGCACGCTCTTGAGTGCACGCAGACCGAAGTCGTAGTGAGACTGAGAGGACAACTGCTCATCACACAGCCTGAAAGCAGAGGAGAGCGTCACGCCAAACATCAGCTGCCGCACACACATGCGCAACGCTATGGACACAGTTTGCCTTCATGACAGAAGACTGACGTACTTGAAGAAGGGGACGATCTTCTTGGCGAGGATCTCAGCAGTGCGGAAGCCCTGCGAGTACAGCATGACCTGAGCGATCAGCTGCCGGTCGGGTTTGGTCATGGCTAAACTTCTGAAGAGCTTCTTCAGGTTATCGGGCAGGTTGGAACGTCCGGCATAACCTGGATTCATGGTGATGAAGATGGCCATCTCAGGACTGACCTTCACCTGCTTGTTCAGCAGCTCTGTGGTGATGGGCACACCTGAACAAACACACACACATGCACAGCATGATCGCATGACTCACACAGGAAGGTCCATGAGGCGCTTGTGGTCACGTGTTTCACTGCAGTACGTACTACGGTCTCGGTTGGAGTTGCTGTGTTCTCTCAGCGCCACCTGAATGTACTGAACCTGCTGCGACACAGCAGACAGCATGCGCTCCTCCAGACGGTTAAACTCGTCGAAACAGCCCCACGCTCCCACCTGACACAGACCCACAAAGATGCGGCCCATCGCCTGAAAGACACGCACATGAAGGTGTCATTCAAGGAAATTCAAGATCAATCTTTCACATTCTTACTTTAAGCAGTCATCTTCCATACCTGGAAGTCAAAGGTCTCATCACAGTTGAAGACCAGCACGAAACGACCCAGCTGGTGACCCAGAGCTTTGACAGACTCCGTTTTCCCTGTCCCAGCAGGACCTGCAGCAGAAGAATCGATTGCACACATCTGTCAACATCTGCATGCATCTGTCATTCTAGAACATTTAAGATAAACAACCCAAAACAGGACTGACCAAAGGGTGACCCTCCCAGACGAGCCTCCAGAGCCTGCGTCATGGTGAGGTAGCAGCGGTCGGTCAGGGGCGTCTGAACAAGTTTCTCCTGAACGCCCAGGTACTCAAAACCGTAGTTGAACTTTGCGTTGGCCATCTGAATAGAAAGCTGCTGCAGGACGTCCATCTGCTTGGGGTCGAAGTAGAAGCGCATCTGACTGAGCCACTCGAATGATTTAGGGTTGTCAATCTTGTTCTTGATCAGAGTTCTGGTGACGTCTCTCTGGTGGACCAACTCTGTAATCTAAAAACATGGAGAGATGGCAGTTTTTCCTTTCTGTTATACTGTACATGATGAACACATTTACTGCAGCGGGGATCAGAGAGGGTTAATGGAAGAAGCTGAATTGATTTGATGCTTCATGTGTTGTATATGTCAGGGGTTTGCACTGATTGGTCGAGTAGCACTGCAGACATGAATAGAAGCCCACAGATTATGTAAAAAAAACTGAAGAGCTTTGTGTTCTCCCTGCAAACATTTTCTGCTTCTGCAAGATTAGGTTATTTAAGTACATTCACACGCTATCTGCAGATGACACAGTGAGGTTCTGACCAGATGCTCCAGTTTCTTCCTGCGTAGTGGTGGCTGCTCCATCAAAACCGTGTCAGCCAGCAGGTTGAGCGTTGCCTCCACGTTGGTCAGCACAGCCTGAAGCGGAGCCATGTTTGCTCCGCCTGCAATCGTGGTCAGAGCGTTCTCCACATTCTCTGACCAGTCGATCTGGGTGGACAGAACCACCAGCTGGGCCTGAATGAAGAGAACAGATTTAATGATTCATGTTAAAGACACACTGGTTCTGTTCCAGATAGGACGTCGTCTTCAGAAAGGTGGTCACCTGATATTGGTCAATCCAGTTGATGTAGGTGCTCAGATCGATGCCGGTGCCCCTGTTGAAGGCGCCCACCTCAGTGACGGACTCAGCCAGCAGTTTGGCCAGCGTGACTCTCATCTCGCGCTCCACCAGCGTCAGCCACTCGTTGATCTTCGGATGCTCAGTTAAGGACACTAGAGTTTTGAAGAGCACCTGCAAAGATGTATTTACAGGCACATGAGAGAACAACAACACTGTTTGATGCTTTGTTTCTTGTTATATTCCAGGAGAGAAGTGTCAGTACAAACACTCTCTGTACCTCTTCTCCCTCTCGAGATGAAATTCCCAGCACCTCTGTGTTGTCGTCGTTCAGCAGGATGCTGGAAACACCAGCAAACATTTTCTTGAAGTGTTTCTGCAGTTTAGCCACATTTTTACTGTTTCCAATGATCTCCAGCAGATCTTCATCACCAACAAAGTAGAACCTACAGGAAAGAACCTTAGCGTATCAATGACCTCCATCATCACACCACAATGCTCACAGACAAGTGTGAAACACAGAAGTGTGTTTAAATGATCTTAGTGAGTAGATTAAGTGTTCTGAGACTTGTCATGTGCTGTAACCTGGGGAACGATGAGCGCTCCCTCTCAAGATATTCTCCCAGTGCTTTTTGGATCTTCCCCAGCAGATCAGCAAGTCTTTCCAATGACCTCTGAACTCCTTGAATGTTTAGCACATCCATGACCAGTGGAGACTTTGTGACCTTTTTCATCAGAGCCAGAAACTCGGTGCTGATGCTGTTCAAGGAGAAACACAGCACGTTAGATTTCAGCACATCAGCAGGTGTTTGTAACGGAGGCGTTGTAACACTTACCTCTGAAAGCGCTGCGTCTCCACTGGAAGGAGATGTTTGATGTCTGCACTTCCTGTGAAAATTCCTTCCAGATAAACCCAGCGGCGCTGCACATCAATCCACACGTCAAACAGGGCCATGATGCGGTTGAGTTTATCCTCCCAGCTCAGGGCATCTTCCTCAAACACCTACAGACAAGACAGCAACGTTTAGAAACAATTTCTTCCCCAAGATGCTTCGCTAGCAGCATAAACCACAAACCACAAAACTCAAAAGAGAAATGCAAATTAGTCTTAAAGGGTTAGTTCAACCAAAAATGAAAATTCTGTCTCTAGTTGTTCCAAAACTATACATTTCTTTGTTTGGTTGAACACGGAGAAAGATATTTAGACGAATACTTGTAACCAAACCGTTCTTGGACCCATTGACTCCCATAGTAGGAAAAATTACAATGGTAGTCAAAAGTGCCCCAGAACGGTTTGCTGTTCAAACAGAACAAAAATATATAAAGTAATTTTTCCTACTATGGTGGTCAATGGGGTCCAACTGTTTGGTTACATGCATTCTTCCAAATATCGTTCTCAGTGTTCATTAGAACAAAGAAATTTATACAGATTTGGAACAACTCGAAGGCGAGTAAATAGTAACCATCCCTTTAAATCAAGAGGGGAAAATCATGACATGAATCAAATATTCTTTCTCCTTTAGACTAATAATAGTTTATTGCACATGAATTTTAGAAACAACTTATTCTACATCTGTAACTTTGTGGCGTCATCGCTGACGTCACATGACTTCATAAGGCACTAGGGCTGTGACGGTGGCCGTGACAACCGCACCACCGCGATGGTAAAGTGCCATGGCAGTGAATTGCCACCGGCGGTATAGTGCTCATCACACACTGTGACAAATATAAGTGTAATAAGAATGACAGTTGCGATAAGGATTGATATTTATAGCCTTTAGTTGTGGATGGTTTTATTTAAAAGATTTTACATTAACACAGAAATTATTAGCATACGTTTCTGTTGGCGCATTCGTGCGCGGCCTGCTCGGTTTATTCTGTGCGTTCTGCAATGGATCTTGTTGTGAAATGAACAGTTAAATAAAATCAAAACCGGCTATGACCCGCTTGCTTGGTGTCGGAGTGCGCGCGAGTTGAGTTCTACTCATCATGTGGTTGTTACTCACAAATATAATAATGTAAATACTATTTTTTATGTTAGGCTATTTTAAGTGAAGTGAAAGTGACCTATTAGTCAGATATGGTGACCCGAAATGTGACCTCTGCTTTTAACCCATCCAGAGAGTAGTGAACACACGCACAGCAAGTGGTGAACACACATACACCCGGAGCAGTGGGCAGCTATCACTGCAGCACCCGGGGAGCAAGTAGGGGTCAGGTGCCTTGTTCAAGGGCACCTCAGTCATTACCCGCCGGCCTTGGGAATCGAACCGGCAACCTTCTGGTCACGAGTCCGACTTTCTAACCATTAGGCCACGACGAGATTACATAATACTGTATATATACCACCGCGGTGATAAAAAACTGCCACGTCACAGCCCTAGGCACTAATCATCACTGTGACAAATAGTGATCATTTGGATTTATATAGTTGAAAATAGGGCTGGGCGATATGGCAAAAAAGTAAACTCGATAGTTTTTTTCTATATTGATCGATAACGATATTTATTTTGATATATATTTAATTAAAAAACTGTATTTAAAAGAATCTATTTTAAATACAGTTTATTAACAAAAGTTAACCTTTAACCAGTTAAAATTCAATTAAATTAATGCACTGTTGTAACACAGAGGATATTAGGCCATAAACAACATGTATCAGTTCATTCAGTCTCATTTTGACTCAATTGACTCGTTAAGTAAAGGGAGTGTTCATTCAGTACATTCAACCAATGAAAGGGCTCCGTTACTGCGTACATACGAACGCTATTGGCTCAGCACCTGCACACATACATAACGCTGCAATAATGTCTTGCTCGAGTAGTGGGATTCATTCAATGAATTCAGTGAACCTTAAAGACATCTCACATAAACTGTAGTACATTTCTTTAATCATGCAAGCATCTTACATACAAGGTTCAATATTTTAATGTGCACACAAACTCACTTCATTACATCTCTAATCTGTACAGGGCGGCGCTGGTTTGTTTCATATGCACCAGCTCATGTTAGCAGATATGTTAACGATGGATATAAAAACGTTTGTGCTTGAGTTTCGAAGTAACTCGCTTGCAATTGCGCCTCAAGTTTGTTTTGTTTAACCGGCGATTGCGAAAAAAAAACAAGACACTTGATCAACCGCGTGATGACAACTCGAGGTTAGTTTCACCTTTGTTTCCGCTTCCAGTAATGTTTTCCTCCTCATGTCGAGTTTTCTTTGCCAAGTGCAGTATGAAATGGACTTTGTACATTGATGCGCATGATAAAAGCTGCACGCTGACTGACTGTTGTTGCGTTTATTTCTGCGTTCTGTTAGACTGTAAGATTAATCCATATCGAGTCAAAATGCCAATAGCTTATCATCGTTTTTGAAATACATTCTATCGCGATTCGATATGATATCGTTTATCGGCACAGCCCTAGTTGAAAATGTATGAAATTTTTTTAAACCTAGGCTAGGAAATGATGTAATTGCTCTGTGAGAAACAGCAACTTAAAAAAAAAAGCACTACAGTCACCTGGCTCACAGCACATGAAGAGAGAAGAAACAGAACATGTAACGTGTGGTGTAAATGGTTTTCTCTCTGATCAGTCAAAAATTACAGACAGCATTTGAAATGTACAAAAAAAGTATTGGCCGATAATGATTCTGGTCGCTATAATAACAGTCTGGACTGGCTCTTTAACGAAAGCTGATTTTGTGTTTTATTAACAGATGTTTCAGACCTTGTAGTAAGGAGAGAGCTTCATGGCGGAAACACTGTTGATGTGCTCCTTGACTTTGTTGAACAGATCGTCCCAACCACGAATCAGACGGCACTTATTCTGATAGTTGACCAGATCCAGCTCGTACGAGTTCCACACCTCTCGAATCTGCAGTTTAGGAAACAGTTTGAAGATCACACAAACACATTCCACACAAAGGCTTTATAGACTGAATATGCGAGACTGATCGATGACAGAACCTGTTTAAGAAACTCCTCAAGCGCCATCTCTCCCTGAGCCACCAGAAGCACGTCCTTCACCACCATCTCATTCTTCTGCAGGTCAACTTCCCAGATCTGACCCAGGATCAGTTCTGACGGAACCCAGTTGACATGCAGACGCTTCATTAACTGCTTCCAGTGACGATCCTTCAGCGCCTCTGACTTCAGCTCAATCACTAACATGTTGACCTGGAGAGCAGCACATATGAAGACGTTGACATGGACATTGGTGAAGGTTCATGGAGTGAAACCCAACATTCTGCTCATCAGGTGTGGCTCACCTTCATGTATCCTTTGAGGAGTCTCTGCACATACTCGTATGAAGCATACTGTCGCAGACGGGCCGGGAAGTTCTTCAACTGGTTGAGGAGGCCATCTAAGCTCTGACGCAGCTGTAAGGAACGTGAGTGCGCAGTCAGTAAATCTAACCCCCTGATATGGTAGTGTGAAATAAGATGGAAGGTGTGTCGCTCACCTTGCGTGGCTGCACAGAGACCCACGGCTGCTCCTTCATCTGATCGATCTGCTCCCAGACCTTCGACAGCTCAGACCAAACGCCTTTCAGATCCTGCAGTTCCTCCAGTGCCACCTGAAAAACATGCCCACTAGAGACATGAAACACTAACAACAGCAGCCCGGCATCTGTCTGCTGTCACGGTTTGAAGTTTAAATGTCCTCAGATGTTTCTCATTACTAAAATAAGAAGTGTGGTTTTTGCCCTTTAAAGACATCGGTCAAAAACCAACATGCTTGTCTTATAACTGGTCAAAAACCAACATGCTCGTCTTATAACTGGTCAAAAACCAACATGCTCGTCTTATAACTGGTCAAAAACCAACATGCTCCTCTTATTACTGGTCAAAAACCAACATGCTCCTCTTATTACTGGACAAAAACCAACATGCTCCTCTTATTAATGGACAAAAACCAACATGCTCCTCTTATTAATGGACAAAAACCAACATGCTCCTCTTATTACTGGACAAAAACCAACATGCTTGTCTTCTAACTGGTCACCTGTACTCTCTCCTCACTGCTGCTAAGAAGACCTGTGTCCGTCAGCTCCAACGCTTCTTTGGCCCTTGCACACTTCTCTCGATCGTCCTTCAGACGGCCAAATTTGCCCTCATAGATGGTGAGAGACTGCAACGCCTCCTCCGGACGCAGACTGCCCTACAGCGACAAACAACAGAGAACTGTGTTAAGATCTCAAGTAGATTCTCGAAAAACTGCCATAAGCTGTTATGAGTGGATTTCATTTCACGTACAGCCACTGGTTTGGTTTTCTCCCAGTCTGACAGCAGGTCTGTGGTGCGGTTCTCCACGGCACGGTCCTCTTGGACGATCTTCATCTGTAGGTTGGCCACCTGCTGTTGGATGGCCGTGTCTTTGCGTTTCATGATGTCACTGAAAGCGCCCCACTCGCCCTCGATGTTATCGATGTAAAGCCATGAGGGAGGGAACTGGAAACGCTGCTTTTCCAGAAGGCGCTGGCCATTGCGGAACAGCTACATGGGGAAAACATTTTCCGTCATGTTTGCTTAACTAAAATAAGATTAAGAATCTAAACGGTAGAAAATACTCACATCTACTTGCTTCTCAAACTGCTTGATCTTGCGCTTGAGGGTCTGCACATATGTGATGAAGGTCACGGCATCTGAGGTGCTTGCTGTGTCCACCGAATGCTGCTCCAGTTCTTGACGGGACTAAAAGATCAAACAGAAGCTCGTGACGAACTCTCACAGACAAACGAGGCACAGCGTGTTTAATCAGAAAGAGCTGTGCACAAACCTTCGAGATCTGAGAATGGAAGTCCTGCATGTTGTTACCCAACATCTGTCCAAACTTACTAAGGACCTCCTTATGCCACGAGTCGTACTTCAGATTGACCTTTGACTGAACCTAAATGACCAACATTAACTGGTTACAGAAACACTGCTGACGTGATCGTTCAGACAGAAACGTTGGATTAAAATGAGATGGCATCCTGACCTTGCCGTAGTCAATAATGACAGGTCCAAATTCTTTCCTGGTTTCTGCATTGTCAAACGTGCCACGAGCTTTCCGGATCTGCACCAGCAGCGCCTGCCACTTGGTGAGATCTTCTCCCAGACGGTTATAAATGTTCTCGGGCTGCATGTCCCACAGGCACTGATACTGCAGCCACACCTGATGATGGACCAATCAGAATCATTCAGCATGTGATCGTCGTTCTAAATGATGAAAAAGTCCAATCAGAGGGAGGGAAGAAACATCACCTTGACGTACTGCTCCACCTCCGAGACGTTGTCCTTCACCGCATTATACGCCTCCTCCAGCGCAGCGGGACCATCGGGCATTCTGGTCAGAGCGTTTCTATAGAACTTCTCTTCCTCAGATAACTCGTAGTGAACGCCAACCTGTTACAGATCACAGGTTAACACACACTGACACACGCAGACAGAGTGATCCGGAGTAAATGTTTTGCTGACCTGATATCTCTGACTCTGGATTCTGGGAAGAGAGAGGATGACCATCTTCCAGGCAAACATCTCTTGGTAGAGTCTGTAGCGGCAGTCTTCAATCGGCGGGTTCAGGTAGATGACTTGGTTTGTGATTCTTAATTCATGGATGATGTTCTGTTTGTTTAGACAGAATACGCATTGTTGAGATTTGAATGAAACTGATTAATGGCAAGGTGTCATCAAAATTCTTATAAGAAAAAAGTATTGGATTATTTTTGACACTGTGTGGAGTCTCTTCCGTGGTACCTTGATCTTTGGTTCTCCTCCAGGTTTGTGGCTGACTTGAGGAGCTTCAGTGTCCATGTCCACATCAGCTTTGTCCTCCATCTGTCCTCTGAGAACCTGTGTCCAGGCCTTAAGTCCCGCCTGCAGACGCACACCCAGGATGCGCTCGATCTGCAATAGAGAAAGTATACATGAAACGTCTGAGCTAAGTCAGGCGACCCTAGTTAGCCAATTTCAAATCACCTCGATGTCCAGTTTGTTGACCCAGATGGGAAGATTGGAGTAGGAGTGTAGGTTCAGGTCATCCACGGCCTTCTGAATGCGATTGAGGATCTCTGTGAATGTCTTGTTCTCATACATACAGGTTTCAAGAGATCGCACCTCCAAATCAATCTTCTCCTCAATCAGTAGGAGATCGTCCACCTGAGAGTAAAACATTTCACATTACATCACCATCAGGATAAAACTGGACATAACAAGACTGATCCACTGATGCTTAAATGATTTCAGTGTCCAACAACATCTACATAAGTTTATATTTCATATACGGAGCTTTTGTGAACGCAGATCTCTAAACCCAGCAGAAACTAAAATAAACCATTTTAACATTTAAAACAACACAAATTAGCAGTATGACTCTGCTGTTATTCTGTTTATAATAAAGAAGGTGTGTGTGTGTGTCCAAAGGCTAGACTGGTACTGTGTGGGTCTGATGGTCTTTTGTTGTTGCCAACCTTTTCTTGGAAGTTGAAGACCGTTTCAGCCAGACGCTGGACGTAAGGGTCGAGTTTGTAGGACTCCCAGACCAGAGAGATGCCCTCGGTGACGAGAGCCTGCACCTCCTTCTTCAGACCGGCCACCAGCAGCGAGATGGACATCCTCTCCTCCACCTTCTCACAGGTGCGCTCGTACGTGCGGACACTCTCGATGAGCGAAATGGCAAATGGGTACAGCTGATTGGCTTGATGGGCTTTGTTAACGATGGCCAGCGGCACACGGAAACTCAGCCACTTTAAGTTACGCACTTCCTTCGAGAGGGTGATGATCTCTGGCAAGAAGTTCACTTTGAGCTTTAGCACCGTTCCAGTGCGGCCGCGAGCGCGTGTGTTCTCAATGGTGAAAATGCGACCAGACACGCCCAGATTGCGTTGCTGCACCTTTCTAGCCCAGTCGTCGAAAATCTCCTGCGTGTTAAGCTTGGCACGGAAACTGTCGCCATCCTGCTTCAGCTTTAGACCCTCGACGTGATTCTCCCAGCCCTTCCCAAGAACATCCTCCACGCGCTTCATGTAGGCCGTCAGTTGCCGATCGATCTGTTTAGCCCAGATAATGGAGCCAGAGACGGGAGGCAGGTCTCGCACGTGGCTCATTTTACACGATTGACTCTGAGGGTACTGAACCTTAAATTTATCGTGCAGAGACTCGATGTCGTCTTTGACTCGCTGGATGAGCTGCGTCTGGTACTCGCGGATGGCTCCGCGAATGTGAGGGCGGACAAAGAGGGCGTTGAAGCGAGAGAAAATGCGGAACATCTCGTTGGCGTTCTTTGCTGTACCCAGCTGGTCCCGCAGGCGAGCCGTGATGCGGGTCTCTACGCGATCGATGCGTTCATCATAGCGCTTCATAGCTGCCTCCCAGGCTTCCATTCCCTCCTTTGACACGTCCAATCCGTCAACCTCTTTCACATTTTCATAGGCCAGATTAACTTCCTCGATAGCATTAGCGTCCGCAGCATCAAAGAGCACCTCAGCAACCTTCATGTCGGGGGGCTCAGCGGTCTCACCCGGAGCATGCTGGGGAACCGCAGACACCTGCAAACGAGAAAGCACAGATGCACTGTGATATCATACTAATCAGGCATGTGATCAGCCAAGGACAAAAAGTCTTTAACCTTACTAATTAAATGTTACATGATTTAAAACAGGCAACTGTTTGCCAAAAATAGATATTTTTCACTTTGCAACACAAACTATCATAATTACCAAATTCTTTTGGAAATATCAATACCAATTCATAAAAATGACACCACAAGCTTAGCATCTGTTTTTCAAGGACTCTCTGGAAACAAAGATAACTCCCAAAATTATGTTCTGAACGAAGCGGTCCTCTGCATTTATAACCATAGACAATAAATACCTATATGCGGCATTGGCCGCTCTCTGCTCCGCTGCTGCAATACATCAACGGCGCCGCCATATTAGGTAGGGCAAAAGCCCACTAAACTCATAGAAAGGAATGGGAGAGCTGAGCTTTTTGGCATTAAAAGCAAAATCACGATTACATTTCTTAACACCGATTTCAATGGTTTACGATATAGGTAGAATACAAATTTATCATGTACATAGATACTTAATATCTCTATAGTTATACTGTCAAATTAATCGTTGTTATAATGAATCGTGAAATATACATTAATCGAGCCTGTTATTCAGGAGAATCCACTAGATGGCACCATGTTCAGTGATATGTTAGGGATATATGCGCTCAACAGAATAGAATAACCACACGTGTAAGTATTAGTTGAGAATAAAACACATCTCGTTGATATTGTTTCTAACTTTTATTTGAATCATCTAACAAAACACCCAAGGTAAAATTATTTAATTTACATATCTACAAAATAAAGACTTTTAACTGGGGAAAGGGCTTTTTCAGTCATCATTTTATACTAGGGATGTAACGGTATTGTAAACATTTTTTTTCGATACTATCGTGGTCGCATGACGATAGATCTTCCAGGCAAAGTGTAGTTTTTTCAGCCGAATGGAGCGAGTTGAGGGAAGCGGGAACTACAATTCCCATCAACCCATGCGTGCCCATCATCCTCTGCGCTCTGCTGCCGCCCGCTACAGATCAAGTTGAACGAAAATGGCGGATGCCGCTACTGGCATAGAAACAGATTTACAAATTGTTGAAGCTAGGGCTGGGCGGAATGACGGAATATTCTGTTACCGCGGAATAAAATGTCAACCATAAGAGATTTTTCTATTCCAAGTATTCCGCGCAGTGTAAATAAGTGGGCGTGGTTAACTCGGCGCTCTGCAAATTAGGCGCTATTCTGAAAAAAACTAATGAATTAATCCACCCGTAACAAATGAACGTATCAAACATTCTTTTGACCTTCTTTCAGTCTGTAGTTTAGTGATGCGCTCCAGTCCGGCGTGTTCTCTCTCACCCGCAGTGCTCGTGCAGGGATCTGCGCCAGCATTTAAAAAAGCTCATTCTCAACACGTATTTCAGAAGTCAGGTTGTTTTGAAAAGCTGTTAATAGTTTTATAAAGTTTAACTTCAGGCGAGCCAAGGTGAAACTTGCGTTGAAATGCGCGATGATGCGCGTGAGCGCTTTGATGTGACGCGCTTCGTGAGGAGTCACCAGAGACTCGCAGTGCAAAAACAAGCCCGAGAATAAACAAACCTACAGACAGAGAGTCGCAACACACTAAAGGTGCTCATCTAATAGAGAGTGAAGAGCGATAAAGACCTACAGTACAGACCCCATGAACACCAGTTTAGTCATATACTGTACTCTCATTGTTTGTGCATATTCATACTTTATTGTTATATATGTTGTCTATCTTCCTACTGTATACATATGATATAGCCAGAAGATAAATATGAATAAATAATACATCTGATTATCGGAACTTAATTTGATATCTTTAGTACATTTTCATAACTTACCTACATTTTAACTATGGTGAGCATTTAAATGAACTGTAATAAATAAATTAGTTAAATCAATCTAAGAAAAATGAGGTATAAAATATAAAATTATAATGGGAGATTGTTTCATGAAATATATTGTTACCGTGAAATAAAATTACTCATTCCTTGAAATAGATTTTTGGCCATTCCTCCCACCTCTAGTTGAAGCTAAAGCGAATTATAAATCGCATGTGTGGAAGCGTTTCGGTTTTCCCGTAACAAGAAACGAGAAAAGGTGACGGACAGACAAAAAACAATATGCAGACACTGCCAGACTGCGGTGAAGTACAATTCGGGGAATACGACTAATATGAAGAGCCATTTGTTACATCACCCCGAAAAGTTTCATGATGATACAAGAAGAAAAAAAATAGCAGTGAGTGAAGCAGTGAATGAGGTGAGTGTGTGAGTGAAGCAGTGAATGAGGCGAGTACCTGACTGGTTGTGAGTTGTTAAAAGTTGACAAACAACTCAAACGTTTCTCATTTTAATTTTTTCATGTTTCATGTTCTCAATTTTCATGTTATTAATTTATATGCTATTATATTACTGTTCTTTGCACTTTAAAATTACCTAATCTAAAAATAATAAATGTGATCTTTGTTCAGTCATAGTTTAATAAACACTTATACCACATTTTTCCAAGTCTTCATTTGTTTTGTTTTTTTTCCTGCACAAAATTCAATAAATATCGTATCGTAGTCTTCATATCGAGGTACTATCGTATCGTGAAATGTTGATACCGTTACATCCCTATTTTATACGATTTCAAAAATAACATATGTCTTTTTTTAATCCAGTAAAACAATTACAGTTATGCAGTAAAAAACATGTATGTGAGATAGTAAAACAAATAACACTGTTGTGCATTAAAAATAGTATGAAATATGGTAATAAGACCTAAGAATAATATATAACCAGGTTTTCCCAAGATTTTAAAGTAAACGAGCTGTGTTCCAATCATGTGCACTTCATCTAAGCGATGTGTATACGAATTATTAAGCCTAAATGAATGCTTGACAATCTTGAGTTTTAAAAGTTCCATATGACAATAAATATTTTTTCAGGTCTAACCATCTTTAACTGGAAACATAACGTTTCTGTACTACACATATAAATAATAAAGTGTTGGAATTAGTTAAGAAATGAAACTGTTATTGTGTTTTAGTGCAGAAAACCGCAGCTACACCATTCACTTATATGTGTTTATAGTCTGCTTTTGCCCTGACCAATATGGTGGCAGCATTGACGTATGATCCAGCGGACAATGGCGCGTCCTGGTATTATACGTCTATGCTTATAACAAGAGTGTGCATGACGTAGAGAGCTTAGAAACGATCCTGTTGGCTGGGAGGTATGATGACTAAGGCCATGTTTACACGATGAAAAACGGAAAAGTTGTTTTGTTACGTTTTTTAAGAAGCTTCACTTACACGTGACAGCGTTATCAAAACGGTCTGCATTTACATGGATCCAGGAAAACGGATAAAAATGCTGTAGTATGCATGCCAGGCCAGTGGATGGTGATGTTGTTGTGTAAAGAAACAGGACGTGCCTTGACACATACACATGCACAGTTATAAGCCAAAAGTGCTTTTTAATACCGTTGGTCGATGTATTATGTCTGTTTAAAGTCTGGCATATGTAATAGTGTGTCTCCGCTGGTCTTGTTCTTTTAGCTATACTCGCTTGACTGAGCGCGTAATACGCATGCGTGTTACGTCATCGTTTTCAGAAAGTTCAGTCTTGCAGTTACATGGAAACGAGAACGGCGGCGTTTTCAAAAAGTTGCACTTTGAGAGACGTTTTCAAAAGTTAGGGTTTTCAGTCCCCTAAATGCCGTTTCCGTGTAAACGGACAGCTAAAACGCATATTTTTTTTGCGTTTTCAGTTGAAAACGGTCTCGTGTAAACGGCCTCTAAGCGCACATTCCCAAAACCCCCACCCCAAATTGAATTTATGCAATTAAAAGTGCTGTTTTCCTGTGGTAACCCCAGCATTAGGCAGTAGGTACTTTACACAAGCATTAACGTTTGTCTGCAATACTAAATGAACATATTGTTCTTATGTTATTTAAGTATTTCTTTATAATAACAATCTTTTTCAGTTTTACAGAACCCAGATACAACTTCAATATAAAACTACAACAAACTGCCAGGAGCATATTTACCTTAAGTGTTTGTGCAGAATCTTGACAATAAGATTCTATGCTTAAAACCAATAAGCTTTAGAAACTAAGAAGACCCTATGGATACATACTTTGCGAGCATGCACAATTTAAAGTCACGACTGCAAGTGCACATGATGTGCTGTTTGGGACAGGGCCATGGTTATGCTGGACCGAGACCTAAACGAAACACTACTGGCTAACCCATGGATAAGCAAACACAGTAAATAACTGTGCTGTCATTAAACAGAGTATGATGATGCTGTTGTACCTGAGGTCTCAGTACACGAACAATGACGGCTCTCAGCTGCTCGTGCTGCCGTCTGAAACGCCGCATGTGATCCAACCGGGCCTGAAGCTTACGGTGAGCGGGACTGAGACGCCACACCATCTTCAGGTTCTCCTCTCTCTTTCTCTTCACGATGTCCCTCAGGAGCACTTGAAGTTTCTCATACTCATCTTCCCACGTCTGGAAGACTTCAAAACACGCCACCATCACCTGCAAAAGACAGAGGACCATGAAGCGTCACCTACAGGTGCATTACTGCAGAACAAAGTTTAACCACAAACACCGTCTGTACCTTTTCAAATTCCTCATAGGCCACATGCATGAGCTTACGAGTGCCCAGGACTTTAAGGAGCTGTGAGCTGAGGTCTCTGGAGATGGCCTCCACCAGACGTAAAGCACGCTGGATGGGGTACTTGGTGTTTCGGATCTTGCGAAGGTGGGTGAAGATGGCCACCAGCGCCTGCCGGATCTTGTCGAGTTCAGTGGCTGACAGAAGATCGTTGAGGGGAAAATCCTTCATCAGAGGGTTGTAATCGTTGACGGTCTCTACGGCCTGCTTCAGGCCTGGAGAAACACACACAGACAGTTCAAAGACATCAGACAGTGACATCATCAAAATAGAACTTAAGACAGGTCACGGCACGACGTCTCACCGGTGTCTGTGTCGAAACTGACTGTGGCATGAAAACGTTTGCCATGCTTCAGGATGTCCAAGGTGAGCAGGACCTCCGGACTCTCACGCTTCTCCTGTATACGATTGAGGGCACGTTCAAGGTTGAGCCAGAAGCTGATCTCCTGCAGGGCGGTACCAGAGGCCGGGTCACGGTCCAGTTTAGTGACCTGTGAGGGGAATCGTTCACAGGTTAACAACAGCAGAACTTAGTGTCCTAAGTTTGTGGCATACTTCGTTTTCTTACGTAGAGCCGAAGCACAGCCTTGCAAATTATACTGCTTTCGACTCATACACGTACACACAGGTTTTGATGCACGCGCATTACGACATGTTGCAATATCTCTCCGGGCCTTCAGGGGTCAGGTTTTCTTCAACTACATTGAATCGATGCTCCCAGGACACGTTTGCCACCTGGTGGTTACTGCAAGAAATGGAATGCGCATGCGTAACCTGCGCGTACTTTATACACGAGGTACCAAAATTCCGGTGGTGCACTTTCTATTCTGATGATGAAATTTGCATCACGCGCACTGTACGCTGTCCTTCGCGTATGCGTAAAGAGGGAACTATACTATAAGGCTTTATGCGTGATGGCAACAGCTAAAGAAACAACGGCCAAACCTTCTGGATTTCTCTGATCCAACGATTGACTCCAGACTGCAGCTGGTTCAGGAAGGTCGGGTCCTCCACTTTTTTACCAAAGTCAGTGACCTTGGGTTTCTCTCCTCGCTCGTAGCACTGCTTGGCCACGTTTGTGATGATGGGGTTGATGAGCAGACTGATCTCTGGGATCTCGATGTTCTGCTGGAGGTGGAGTAACCCCATCTCCAACTCCGCGATCTTCTTCTCCACTGACGGAGCCATCTTATCTCCATCTCTGAGGCGCACACACACATGCACCATATTTCTATTTATATATTTTATATATATATATATATATATATATATTTACACATGTGCTGTATGTTTATATACCATCATTAACACGGTCAAAGACAATGTTACCTGTCTGCTTTGCCAGACTCCCGAATGTAGGATTTGAAGTACGGAGAAACGGCATTACTGATGAAAGAATGTAGAGTCTCATATGGCGAATCCTCGCTGAGCGTCAGAACTCGCACCAGAGTGGAGATGGGTTTGTCTGCATCAATGACTCCAGTGCGCTTAATCAAAGCAAGGCTGCAAGACACACCATGATTCTCTGTTAGCCACAGCACAACAGTTAAATGCTTGTTTGTCTAACATATACAGTACACATACACAATAAATTAAAGCAGTTTGTCAGTTTAATCTTTTAAGATATACTTTTACCATTTTAACTGACTTGCATAAAGCTTTCTCAAGGGTAAAAATAAAATATCCTAGTGAGATAGCACAGCCCAAAAACATGTTTCACAGACAGTGAGCTGTGGCATGTGAAAATAAAGACATTCATTCATTACCTGTTCGATTTGAGTCTGTAATGGATGTCAGTGCTGATGGTGTATGAAATGGCCTCTCTCTCCTCCTCTCCTTCATCTCCAACATCCTCTGCAATAGAAATGTAACCACTAAAACAGCAGTCCTTCATTTTTAAAACATTCAACACTGTTATTTGAAAAGTGGCAAATGAAAACGTAACAGATCAACAGAGAATCAACTGTGTGCATGTTTGTGTGTGTGTGTCATTGCCTGCAGTCAGTAGAGAAACAAACAGCACTCCAGTTACAAGCAAGAATAAATCAAAGATTATATTTACAATCAAGAGAAAAACCGCAGACGACAGATAACGAGGGAACAAAGAGTACACACAATATAAATAAAAACTCAAATCGGACTGCGTGCACCGTGATGTCACTGATCTGAGATCTGCACTGCAGCAAACACGCCCTGAACTCTCATCCATCACAGTAAATCAGATGTGTTATCTGTACTAATTATTGTAATTTTAATGACTTTATTAATGAACTTTTATTTTGACATACGACGCCAACAACACTGACGGGCGGGTGTTAGACAAAGCCTGTCATCGTCTAATCTTACAATATAACAATAACATTTAAAACAACGCCATATAACGTTATTCTGTAACAAACTGCCAAGGGCTCTGTTATTAAACCTGTGGACTATTAGTAAACGTCATTTTTACGATGTATGTTAGTGTTGTACCCTTGTGGTGCGTTTAATGGTTGATTTTAAACACGTAATATGAAGTTTGAACCTTTAAGCGCGCTCCGCTCCACTAGAATCGAGTGAATTTGCGGATCTGACAGGAATTTTCTCATCTGCTCGAGCGAGCTCTTCTCCTCCAGCGCGCTCTCTAGAGCCGCGGGCGCATCCCCGCCATCCTCCAGCAGCAGCGGCACGAGCTTACGGATGTGTTTCTGCAGAACAGACGCGTCCGCTACAGTCTGCACGGCCGCAGAAACCTCCATCCCGCCGCCGCTGTCGTCTCCTCCCCCACCGTCAGACATTTTCACACTAAATAATCCACAATGAAACCAACGATTGATCTGAAGAGAACGCGAGCTGTACCACTGTCTCTGACACCAAGGCGTAATGACCAGCGCCCAACGCAGCCGGAAACTTGATTGTTGAAAGGATTTTGGGATATGTAGTTTTTTGCCAGATGAACGAAATAAATGACAATGACAAGTAAACTACAATACCCAGAAACATAGCGCACGTGTCAAGCGTCATTCAGTCCGTCTTTCTCTGCAGCAGTATAATGTCATTTGTGTTGTAGATATGACTCGACAGTAATCTTCCGCGTGCCCAGCCCATTTGACTAATAATGTCTTTATTATGTATGTCTTCTTGAAAAATTGTTTTACTCAGAATTTGAAACCCTTCTGTGTAATGCAAAAATAGTTCATAAAAACAGCAGAACTTTACGGAGACAGGTTAACAGCGTTATGTTTGTGCACATTGATGAGTAAGCAGCTTCTGTATAAAGTTTGGGGTTCCTCTAGTAGGCCTTATTTCTGAGTCAACCCTATTGTTTAGCACGTTAGTTAGAGATTGTTTAATTATCTGGCCTTTAGCTCTTACAGCGACATGAGTACAGTCCCTATGAAGTCAATTCATACATTACATAAAAGCGCTGCTCTAGCTAGTATTGAGTAAAGTTATGTTTTTATGTAACGAGATATGTCTTTAGTTGCTGTGTATGAGCCAGTCCCTGCGTTCCATTCCGAAGTGATCATCATCCCTATGCCCTACTCCCTTCGAAGAGTAAATGTCTTGGTGTGTAAACTCTAGAGGGAAAATTGTATATCTTAGTGTTTCCGTTTAAAATTCACTTGGCAAAAGGAGCAATAAAAACAATTTTCTCTTTATTTGGAGCGACGTTTTGTGTGGTGTCCCCTTCCCGGAGCGCGATAAATCCCGTTTGGAACGCATCAAGTGTGAGGGAGGGAGGGAGGGAGAGTGCGTGTGCGCGTGCGCGCGCAAGGTTGATGTTGCTCCTCACAGGACAGCCAACAGTTCTTGTCACACACGATGCCGAATAAGTCAAAGAAAGACAAGGTAGCACTTTCCCATCTATATATCTACGTCAGAAGGGTACTTTTTAAAATGTAAACCATACCTGTGTTTTCAGTCTGTAAGATCCAGCAGAAGTTCAAGCAAACATCATGGAGACAAACAGAATTCTGAAAAACAGGTAACTTTAGATTTTTACTTTGTGACATGTTTTATTAGTTTTGTATGGTTGTGTATTATAGACAGTCACCTCTGTCGACATGAATATATTTAACTGGGGTGAACATGATGGACATCAGTTCATTATTACTGTGTGACAAACTCATTTCCACTGAGGAACTTTTGCTCAATAAAATAAGCAGTGCAACTATTGACATTAATAAGAAAATGTGCTCAGTCGTGGATTGAGTGGAAAGAGGCTGATGTCATTAAAACAGGAGTGTGTGAGCCCAGCAGCCACTCAGGTGCTGCTTCTTTAAATAAATGAATCCGGCCCGTAAAGGGAACCTGCTCTTTGAATCTCATTCCCACAGAGTTCACCCCCCACCACGCAACTGCTGCGCGTGAAGCACGCGTCGATTCAGAGCGCGCCGAAGAAACACCGCAGACTGAGCTCCTCCTGTTTCTCCATCAGCAACAACAGAGAACTCCTGACACTGTCCCATCTGAGAGGTACACACGCACATCCGTGACTGATGAAACCACAGATCAGTGTCTGACGGCAACAGCACATACTCCAACGCAACTCATGTACTGTGGCTTTAAATTCTGTGTGTCATATAGCATTTTCTGAGCATTATAGAGCATGATTCTGCCTTTCTGCTGACACTATGACATCATTTGAGGCATTCTAATGATTTTCCGTCCTTGTTTTGTTGATTCTGAGCAGCAGTTGAGGCTATTAATGAAGAATTGCTGCTTCGCAGGCTTTCGTGTCTTTCTCTTAATGAACGGATGTGGAGTGATGCATAATTTAGACCTCAGCGGATACAAATGAATGTTGACCCTGAATCTCAGTGATACATTATCCTCCTGCCGTCTTACCCCACTGGCAGATGTTTATTCACTCAAGATCATGGCATATTTGTGCTGGAAAACAAGACAAAAATATCAAGTAAGAAACTCATTTTTTGCTGTGTTCCCTATGTAAGACACATAGCGTTTAGATTTTGCTTTACACAATCTTGTTTTTGAACAACCTGACAACCAAAATATTGTATCGCATGTGTAGAGTGTGCTGGATTCATTGAACCCTTGTGCTGTCCCAGTGCCGATCCCAGACATCTGGGGGCCCTAAGCAAACCTTTTTGAAGGGCCCTTGTCATAATAGTTCAAACTAGATATAAACATAACTGTAAACTATAAGGACAAATAAAGACAAAACAATTCATTCTAAAATAAAATTGAAACTTTTTTGACATGTAAATTATTCTTAACCTTAATTAACACGTGGCTTGGAACCAGCTGTACATGGAACCAACCATGTTCTTTCTAACCAAATGAGCGATTAACAAAAATAAAGATAAATATAGTTCACTCAATCATGCTAAGTTTACGAAAACACATCAATAATTCTCTTAATGTAAAAAATACATATTATCATGGGCAAACCAAATGCAGTGGATTGCAGTGGTGTGCATTATAGCTGAGACTCATGTGAACACTGTAGTTGGTTTTGGGCCTGTAGGTCATTCCCTCTAAATGCTATTGAGCTTTAAATAATCATCTTTTGTATGAACCCATAGGCTATAGTATATGGGTTTAATATACATAGCAAAACGCATAGCAATGTTTACATATGATTTGACAGTTTATTGTAATAAATATAAAAAATCAAAAGGTGTGCATTATAGCTGACACCCACATGAACACTGTACAGCTGTTTTTGTGGTCTACGTTTTTCCCTTTAAATTCTACTGAAGTTAGAAACGTGTATTAATGTGTATGTAACTTGGAGACGGTCCCTAAATTCACGAACGTCCAACGTCAAGCAACTTTATGCCAGTGGACAAATACTGAATTTATATGTTCTTGAATAATTTGTCAAAAAAAACAAAATAAGAGTTTAAAATAGTACAAACATGCCTCTTGTTCTTTTGCTTTGCGTTGTTGGCGTTTGTTTCCCGCTCCAGACGGAAAGCTCCGTTTAACCCCACGTCCATATGTAAAGGCACATCAGCACATCACGCGCATGTCATTACCTGCCGCGCACTGCATGATGTCCGTGTACGTCACAGTAATTAAATCAACTAAGTATTATAAAGGACATTTCCACAATGCCTCTAAAGTTCGATCCGCAAGTTATAAAAATAGCGTCTTGTTTACAACAGTGTTTTTGATTCGGTACTCAAGGGGGCCCCTGGTGGTGCAGAGGCCCTACGCAACCTAGGTATAGGAAGGATCGACTCTGGCTGACACAGAGTATTATGGGTTATAGTACATACTGTACACATTAAATGTACCGTAAGTTTCTTTGGATGACATGCATTTATATAACATGAATAAAGCAGATGGCTTGAAATTGTGCTGAAATAATCAAACATGAAAGTGTTTCGAGTGTAAAATGTGTCTCCTTTGGAACATTAGTTTTGCTCTGAACAGAGACATTCATGAAGATTTAACAGATGAGTCTTGTTCAGACACCAGCGCTGCAGGGCTTTGTGGTCATTAGTCCCGCCCCTGTGTCTTCCTAACCAATAGTCATCGGCTATGACGGGCAGTTTTATGATGTCACCGCTCTTGGGTGCAGTGAACCAATGGTTTACGCCCTCCCCGCTGACGTCACAGATCGGTTTGTTCCTCTAGCAGCAGCAGCCGCCACCGCTTCATTTCTGTTGGAGGTTTTGTGTTAAAATGGAGGCGTCTGTCCTGCTGTGAGTGCGTTCACATTCATGCGGGACATCTGAGGTAGGATGGGTGTAGATGCTCCTAATTCCAACGGGCCGTTCCCGCCTGTGGCTCTGCTGCACTTCAGAGGTGAGTGAGTGAGTGATCGGACAGACGGATGGCTGTGATCACACGGAGTGTGATCATCTGATGCTCTTCATTCATTCACTGTGTTTATTTATCTGAGCTGACTGTGGTTTATAGCCTTTATATTCTGACTACATCACTGAGAGAGAGAGAGAGAGAGAGAGAGAGAGAGAGAGCGCGCTTTAGTTCAGTGCCTTCTACCCATCCCCCTTCAGCCAGCAGTGATGTCACAGGATGTGAGGTCACAGCTAGAGCTAGGCTCTTATGTGTGCGTGCGCGTTTCTTTCAATCTTAAATACGAGAAGGAAAACAGTCGGATCGTGAGTCGATTACATGGTGTGTTTTAATTGTTGGTTGTGTGAATGAACATGAACTTACAGTGTTCAACATTTATGAACCTTACTTCATAGTTATGTCAATCTGATAGAAGTACTAACTTAACGATTGAAGGTTTCATTTTGACGTGTTTGTCATTAGTTATGTCATATTTCCACATAGAAACTGATTATACTGCACCACTACTAACACACGTCCCATGGAAAATTTGACACACAAAGTGCTTACAAGCCCCAAAGTCTTAATTTACAACCTTACAGAAGTTCAATAATCCCATGTATTCTATGTTTAATATATTTCTCTGTTTCTATCTGTATGTATGTAACAAAACATTATACACAATGAATGAAGTATTGGATTGTCATTAACTAACATAAACAAAGATAAATCTATAAAAACAATATTGTTTACTAAAAACAATAAATAAAAACAATTCATGTTAACTAATGCATTTAAATGTGGTGATATAAATACAGTGCTTTAACACATGTAGTGTTCTAGTGCTATTGTGTGTGAGTGAGTGTGCGTGTGTGTCTGTCGTGCGTGTGCATGTGTCTGCTGAGGGTTTCTTGTAAAATAAACCCTATCAATATGAAGTGAGAGGCATTGAGATGATCACGTTCAGTTCTGCATAGCTTCATTCATTGGTCGTGTTTGTGGTTGGATGTACATGATCTTATTTCATTATTTCGTGCTGAACCACAGAAAACACACAGAACAGAGTGTAAAAGCACACATCGCTGGCTAAAGTGTCATGTAAGAAAACAGAAAGCAGTGTTTCCCCAAGGTTTACGGCTGCGGTCTCTATATTTTTTTGCGGCGGAGGTCCGTGCAATACTTTTTTAAATAAATACTGTTAAATCAATCAATCTAATGTTTAACAGGCCATTTGCTTTATATTCTATATAGCCACAGTCTGTATGAAACACAGAAGGTCTGGTAACTGAGAGAATGTGTTGAAGCGAAGTCCCAGTGGTCTATTTTAATATTTAAAAAAACTACTGACAACAAACTGTAACAACTGAAATAAATATATCAAGAGCAGGAGTACTTACAAAGTTACTAACAGCCTTTCCATGCCATTCATACTAGAACTGATTCTAAATATTCTTTCCAATGAAAACATGATTCACAATGAAATGCTCTTAACATGCTGATTATTTGTGCTATTAATATCATAAATGCTGTATGTAGATACAAGACAGTCACATTATGTTTTATAATCTGTCACTAACCTATATAGCAACAGTAAACTGACTGACAGCAGGGCTCTAGACTAACTTTTTGCACTGGTTGCACTGGTGCGCCTTTTTCTTAGGTGCAACAGCACAAAAGTTAGGTTTACCCAAATGTTCGACCGCATCGCATTTAACACCGCAGTTTTACCAGTTCTTTTTTTTTTATCGCTGTCCATAAAGGCAAAATTGACTTGTAAATGATTAACTAACAATCTGGTCAACATAAAGTTCTTTATTTGAAGCACAATTCTACAAGAAAGGTCACTTACTGAAAAAGTGTTGGTGCTTAAAGTACTTCACTGAACTTAAAATTAAAACATCTCAAGATAAATGGACCAGGGCTTGACATCAGAATCAGAATCAGAAGAGCTTTATTGCCAAGTGTGCTTGCACACACAAGGAATTTTCTTTGGTGTTGGAAGCTTCTAGTACAGACATTCAACACAATGACAATACAATATAATACGATTTACAGTCTAAAAGATTGTAAAATATGCATATATAAAATAAAGACTATTTTACAGAAAATGGGGGATAATAACATATAAGAGACATTGTACAGGGTAGTATATAGTAGAATAAACATATTAACAGATTGTATGTACACTTGTGCAAATGGATAATTTAGTAAGTAGAGGTAGTGTTATATACATGTATACATAAGATGTAGATATAATAAGGCACTATAGTGCACACTATAGGAGTAGTGGAAGTGGAATATTGCTCTTAAGGAGCAGTTATCTGTTTAGGAGGGAGATTGCCTGGGGGAAGAAGCTGCTTCTGTGTCTGGAAGTCCTGGTGTTTGGTGCTCTAAAGCGCCGGCCAGAGGGCAGCAGATCAAAGAGTTTGTGTGCTGGGTGTGTGGAGTCAATGATGATTTTTCTTGCCCTGTTTTTCACTCTGGAATCGTACAGGTCCTGAAGTGTGGGCAGAGGAGCACCAATAATTTTCTCAGCACTACGAACTGTCCGTTGTAGTCTTCGTAGGTCTGATTTGGTGGCCGAGCCATACCAAACAGTAATTGAAGTGCACAGAACAGATTCGATGACCACTGAGTAGAACTGGGTCAGTAGCTCCTGTGGTAGGTTGAACTTCCTCAATTGACGGAGGAAGTATAACCTCTGCTGGGCCTTCTTTACAATGGAGTCTATGTGGGACTCCCACTTCAGGTCCTGAGAGATGGTGGAGCCCAGGAACCTGAATGACTCCACAGTATCCACAGTGCTGTCCAGGATGGTGAGGGGAGGAAGTGATGGAGGGTTCCTTCTGAAATCCACTATCATCTCCACTGTCTTGAATGCATTCAGCTCTAGGTTGTTTTGACTACACCAGGCAGCCAGCTGAGCAACCTCCTTTCTGTAGGCAGATTCATCACCGTCTTGAATAAGGCCAATGACTGTGGTGTCATCTGCAAACTTCAGGAGTTTGACAGAAGGGTCTGTAGAGGTGCATTCGTTTGTGTAGAGTGAATATAGCAGTGGAGAAAGAACACATCCTTGAGGAGCTCCGGTGCTGATGGTACATGTGCTGGATTTAAATTTTCCCAACCTCACTAGCTGCTGCCTGTTCGACAGGAAGTTAATAATCCACTGACAGGTAGAGGTTGGCACAGAGAGCTGGGTAAGCTTGGGCAGGAGGAGGTCTGGGATTATGGTGTTGAAGGCCGAGCTGAAGTCTACAAACAGGATCCTGACGTAAGTCCCTGGTCTGTCTAGGTGTTGTAGGATGTAATGCAGTCCCATGTTTACTGCATCGTCCACAGACCTGTTTGCTCGGTAAGCAAACTGGAGGGGATCAAGAAGTGGTCTGGTGATGTCCTTCAGGTGGGCCAGTACAAGTCTCTCAAATGACTTCATGACCACAGATGTTAAAGCAACAGGCCTGTAGTCATTAAGTCCAGATATTTTGGGTTTCTTCTGTACAGGGATGATGGTGGAGCGTTTGAAGCATGAAGGGACTTCACACTGCTCCAAAGATCTGTTAAAAATATTAGTGAAGATGGGCGACAGCTGCTCCGCACAGACTTTCAGGCAGGAGGGTGAGACATTGTCTGGGCCTGGTGCTTTTCTGATCTTTTGTTTGCGGAAAAGCTGGCAAACATCCTCTTCGCAGATCTTAAGTGCAGGTTGAATGTCAAGAGGAGGTGTTAATGGTATAGCAGAGATAGGGTCAGGGCGGGTGTGAAGGGTGAGACTCTGCATTTCAAAACGACAATAGAAGTCGTTCAGGTCGTCAGCCAGTCGTTGATTACCCATAGACTGAGGGGATGATGGCTTGTAGTTGGTAATGTCTTTCAGGCCTTTCCACACCGATGCAGGGTCGTTGGCTGAAAACTGGTTCTTCAGCTTTTCAGAGTAGCTTCTCTTAGCTGCTCTTATCTCCTTTGTCAGTGTGTTTTTGGCCTGATTATACAAGACTTTGTCCCCACTTCTGTAAGCATCTTCTTTGGCCTGACGAAGCTGTCTCAGTTTCATTGTAAACCATGGTTTGTCATTGTTGTATGTTAAGCGAGTCCTGGTGGGAATACACATGTCCTCACAGAAGCTGATGTAGGATGTCACTGTGTCAGTTAACTCATCCAGATCAGTGGCTGCAGCTTCAAAGACACTCCAATCCGTGCAGTCGAAACAGGCTTGTAAGGCCCGCTCTGTTTCGCTGCTCCATCTCTTTGCTGTTCTTGCTACAGGCTTGGCAGATTTAAGCTTCTGTCTGTAGGTCGGAAGAAGATGAACCAGGCAATGATCAGAGAGACCCAGGGCTGCTCTGGGAACAGAGTGGTATGCATCCCGTATTGTGGTGTAACAGTGATCCAGAATGTTGCTGTCTCTGGTGGGGCATGTGATATGCTGCCTGTATTTTGGCAGCTCACGGGAGAGGTTTGCTCTGTTAAAGTCCCCAATAATAATAATAAGAGAATCCGGGTGTTGCTGCTCCGTGTCAGTGATGTAATCCGCCAGCTGTTGCAGCGCCGCGCTCGCACAAGCATGTGGAGGAATGTAAACATTCACGAGAATAAATGAGGAAAACTCGCGTGGCGAATAAAAAGGTTTGCAGTTGATAGAGAACGCTTCTAAGTACGAAAAGCACATCTTCTTCAGTGTTGTTATATCTCTGCACCAACCTTCGTTTATATAAAAACATAATCCACCACCACGTGTCTTCCCTGTTGACTCGGCAATGCGATCCGCTCTGAACAGCTGAAAACCCGGCAGATGTAACGCGCTGTCCGGTATGGTGTCATTGAGCCATGTTTCTGTGAAACACAGCGCAGCGGAGTTGGAAAAATCTTTGTTTGTCCTGGTGAGTAAGAGTATTTCGTCCGTTTTGTTGGTAAGGGAGCGGACATTCGCCAGGTGTATACTCGGCAGCGGGGTCCTAAATCCGCATCGTCGGAGTCTGACGAGCGCACCCGCTCGCTTTCCCCGCTTGCGTCTTTTAGAGCGTTTGTACAGAGCTGCCGCTCCTCCGAGTAAAATGTCCAGTAAGACGTCTGAATTTTCAAAATTAGGGAAAAGATTGATAGAAGGGCATTGCTTAATGTTAAGCAATTCGTCCCTGGTAAAAGTGATTAAAGAAGAGTAGCTTAAAACAGGAAAAACAAACAATAAAGACATAAGTACTAGAGCACTCCAAACCGAGGCAGCCATCCGCGGCGCCATCTTGAATAGAATTCACATAACCTGGGAGGTTGATGGCTCCGTGTCAGAGCATTGCTTATGATTTTCGGACCGATCAGGCCTTAACTTAACATTATTCACGAAAAAGTTGTCAATCGTTCTTTTCATCTTCTCTCATCATCCTCTCTGTTTAACTGACGGGCCTATAGGCTCCTCCCCTCTCTGTTTAACTGACGGGCCTATAGGCTCCTCCCCTCTCTGTTTAACTGACGGGCCTATAGGCTCCTCCCCTCTGTCTGACTGCAGCACACGCATTTTCACACTTACACACCAGAGGTTGCGCTAGACTTTTTTATTGTCCGTCATTTTGACTGACAGGCTCGTAAAAAATCTGTCATAATCTATTATTACCCGTCACTATGGTGCAAGGTGGCTTTACGTGGTAATTAGTATGTTCGTGATGTCATCACGCTGTACTTGCGTCTCGGAACTTGTTGTATTTTAATAAAACTGAATGCCCAATAAAGCCGTTGTTGTTTATATTCATCTATATATTTAATGTTTTAATGTTTATGTTCATATGTGGTTCGATCTGGGAAAACCCAACACATGGTGCAAATTTATATATTACAGTTTTTGATACCATATTCAAGCCCCTTTCCAAATCAGTTTTTATTTTGCTCGTAACCTCGGGTATGTAACAAAAGTTATGGCTGAGGTCGGCTGAAGCGCTAGGATTTTCAGGAACGGAATTTGGAGGAAAACGGGTTTAAACTTAAGTGATGAAAATAAAAGCACAACAGTCCAGTATCACAAGTAAAAGTCACTTTACAGTGGTAAAAGACTTACTCTAATCACAATTTAATAAAAAAAAACATTTCCTAGTGTTGAAGTCTAAAAATACTGTACAAAACCGTTTGAATAAAACGAAAGTAAGGAAAATGGTGCGGGCACACTTACAGAACGAGATCTCTGCCATTATCACTACAAGAGGAAACTAGCAAACATTACGGACAACAACTAATAAGCAGTGAAGCAAGTTTTACCTCGTTTATCATGTGCATAGTGTCTGGACTTTTGATCATCCCTTGTATGTTTTGCGATCGGATAACTCCCGGTGCTGCAGACGGGGAGCTCTGTCATCTCACGAAAACATTGTATAAAAAACTTTGCATGCCGTAGTTTACACAGGACTGGCGGGAAATGTGCATTGATACTCCTTCATTCTTCATGTTATGTGGTTTACTTTGATAGGTGAACTGTCTGTCCCGCGTCCCAGCGCGACATCCGACGGGTTTTCCCAGATCGCATCACATATGTCTAGTCAGTTACAATGACAGGTGAAAACACGCACGTCCCTTCACGAGCATATCACGCTCTAATGAAGGGAAACGTGGAGTTACAAATTGCCCTCATTGTAATCCGTCAAAATGGCTGACGGACGGACAGCCTTCAGATTTTTCCGTCACTGGTAAAAAAAATCTGTCAATGACAGAGAATTTTCGGTTAACACGACCTCTGGTACGCACACGTACAGGAAAATCTGGACCACGGTCAATCAGAGGGGGGTCCGCCCTTAACTATCTCTGATTGGTTTAGACCACGATGTGTGTCTGTTGTTGAATCACAGGGAGACTTTCAGAGTCGCGGAGACTTTTTTCTCCCTCGAACGGCTGGTCGCACCGGTGCGACTTCAGATTTTTTTGAGTCACACCATTGAGAAATAAAGTCACACTTGCGACCAAATTGGTCGCACTCTAGAGCCCTGGACAGCTAAAAATACTTTATTACTGCTGCATTTTTCTTTACTTAAGCGTTACAGTAAAAGTGTCCATTTATTGACCCGCTCTTGGTGTCTGCAGGTCTTTACATGCGACACGTCTTTGGCAGGAGAAGCAGCGCTCGCGGAGCGGAAAGGGTTCAAATGAAGCGCGTTTGGCGCTAAATAAAGATATTAGAGGATATAGCGGCAAAATATAATCAACATAAATGTCCCTGAGTGCGTGTGATGTGTGCATCTCAGTTATGTAGACACGCTGCTCAATTTAAAGGTACAGTGCGGGATGTTTTGTATGATCTATTAACAGAAATGCAATATAACATACAAAACTGTCTTTAGATGTGTATAAAAACCTTACGTAATGAAAAGCTATGTTTTTATTACCTTAGAATAAACCAGTTGTATCTACGTAGGGAGCGGGCCTATCTACATGGAATTTGTTATGTTGCGCAGCCATGTTTTGTACAGTAAGCTCTAACGGACAAACAGCTCTACAGAGCGCGTTTCGTATATGTTGGTCTTCTTCGTGTGTCTTTTAGACGCAGCTTGCGTCATCACTGAGTTGAAGACGCACAAAGTAGTAAGTCGTAGTACGGAGAGTAGGAGGAGTAGTCGTCGTCTAGCTGAAGCAACTGATTGTTCTGTCTTAGAAGTTTTGATAAAATGGAGGACCATGCGTATTGTGCACAAGAGCTGACAGAGCGTGAATCTCCGTCGTCAAAGAAGCGCAAACGTGATGCTGCCAGACGAATTAGAGCCAAACGGCGGCAGAAATCCAGGATAAACATCGTTGTATCTATTACCAGATGTAAGGCACTGTTGAAAGACAAATGTTTTCAAGGCGACGCCGAAGTTGCCTGTTTTCTGCTAGACTGGTTAGATAATTCAACATTTTCAATGTTTCCACTTTTTCAATGTTTACCAAACAACTGTTTTGTTGAAACGGTAACGTTAGCATTTTATACAAATGGCCATATAACCTCCGAATAATAATGTTTTTCCGTCCCTGCGGTACGTACTCCGGTTGTTCCTGACTTTACAAAGGGGGAGACAAACATCTACGAACTTACACCTAACTGCCTATGTCGCTGTCAGATCAAACGCTTTGAACAGCGTTGCTATTTACGATTAGCTAACTTTAGTTACTTCACTACTCTCAGCGTCTACTAGATAGCACGCAAGAAATATATCTAAGTATAGAATTGTAACAATAACTTTCGCAATAGAATACATGTTAAATGATTAATGACGTTAATATATTGCCTTACCTTTGTTAAGAAACATCGTTGCTTGTATCACTGCTATCCGCAGTCTCACTAGACAACATCTTTTTTCACTGTTGCGGCCACCGTCGTAATTCAAAAGGGAGGGGTGGGCAAATGACTCAGAGATTCGTTGCAAAACTATAATACAACGCTAGTGGCCGCTGATTTTCAAGAACTGCGCCTTTAAACCACAGAAATAGTCTGATTTTTTTAATGGTTCATTATGTCTTGCGGTCCTGATAGAAGGAAGGTTAATCTGGGTGAAAACCTGTCATCCGGTGGTAACTGGACTGTTGCTCAGGGGCAGGGCATGCGCATTTTCACCACCCTGGGAGCGTTTAAAAACGCAATTTTTATCTGCTTTTCAGGTGGTTGACGCGACATATTTCCCCACACGCGCTCTCTGTCCGCTGGTGAAAGTGTGCTTACCTGTGTATGTGCGCGCACGTGTCTGTGTGCGTGTGTGTGTGTGTGTGTGTGTGTGTGCACGCACGTGTCTGTGTGTGTGTATGTGCGCGCGCGCGCTCGGAACTCGATACAGAGAGCAGCGACCACGTAGAAACAGAAATGACATGTCGCCATGTAAATAAGATTAATAACATAATGCTATTTAGCTATTAATATTCATGTTTAGCTGTTTAGTAGGAGAACACGGCATAGACATGTTATATAGGAAAGGTAACCTTAAATGACTTCTCTTGTGATCTAACGCTACATAAAAAATGAAATTAACTTGACCTTCAAGGGAGGCGGGAGGTGCCGTTGGGGGGGGCGGGGCGCCTCCCTAAGGTAATGGTAGGGGAAACACTGTGAAAGTCAGATTGATGTCAGTTCACAGCTTTGTTTGCATCGCAACAACATTTATAATCCATATCATCTTGATTAGAATTGTTTGATGGCAAACATCTGCTCTCTGTTCAATCCGCTCTAAATGAGCACATGATTGAAGTCGAACAGGCTTATTTGGGTGTTTTCTGATCTGGTCATCATTGAGCCGTATAATAATGTTTGGAGGAGGATATTGATATAACAGACGCTGAAGTTATTATTAATAACCTTACACATGTGAGTTTTATATCTCATAAGTGTGTGATGTTTGCTTTCTTCTGAAAGGTCAACGCTGATCTACATGCAGGCGACTGATCTCTCTGTTTCGTGTCACATGAACACTTGATTTCTCTGAATAATGCACCTGCTGTGTTTGCCTGGTTCTCGTCTGGTTAGCCGCTGTGATAGTGATGAAGATGGTACGATGAATAACTGTTCCGTGTTGATGATGTCGTTTCAGATGTTCCTCCGGCCGAGCAGGAGAAGCTCTTCATACAGAAGGTACGTCAGTGCTGCGTTCTCTTTGATTTCCTCTCCGATCCACTCAGCGATCTGAAATGGAAGGAGGTGAAGCGGGCAGCGCTCAGCGAGATGGTGGAGTTCATCACACACAATCGCAATGTCATCACGGAGCCCATTTACCCGGAGGTGGTGCACATGGTGAGTCACACCGAGCTCTCGTACGAGCCGTGAGCTTTGATCGTACAGAAGGAGGTTTGTGTTTAGTTCCTCCTGCATGATCGTTTGACCTGACTTACTGACACGCCGACACGTTTCATTTCACACAAACCACACCTGTGATCATTAGTGGAATGTGCTGCGTGAGGCTTGTATGTAAATATATTTCAGCTCATGTACACGTGCATGTGCTCTTGTCATGTGAGGGATCATGAACAGCCAGCTGATAAAGAGTCTTGTATTACACTACATTTTCCTTCCTTATACACGTCACCATGATCTGTAAATATCATTCATGAAAATATTGACATTGATTTGAAGGTGCTGCTGCAGTTCTCCATCATATCTGTCGATTTGTGAGACTGAGCGAAGACTATTTTCACTTGTGTTCCAGTTCACTGTGAATATGTTCAGGGGTCTGCCGCCCTCATCTAACCCCACCGGGGCAGAATTTGACCCTGAGGAGGATGAACCCACTCTTGAAGCAGCGTGGCCTCATCTTCAGGTGCTCCACCTCACCTGTCAGCATGTCACACATGTCTGTATACGTATCAAAGCCACAACACACAATCATTTTGGAGCATTTTTACAGTGGGCGGGGCTAAGTAGTGATTGACAGAATGTCTCATTGCTCCGCTGTACTCACAGCAGCTGTTGGGAGTCTTATCAAGTCACCCACAGACACGTGTAAACGACTTCAGAACGTCCTAAAACACCACAATAACAATGCGGTTTAACCATGCAGTAAAGTTTCTGTTTTGTCTTGCAGTTGGTTTATGAGTTTTTCCTGAGGTTTTTAGAGTCTCCAGACTTTCAGCCAAATGTCGCAAAGAAGTTCATTGACCAAAAATTTGTAATGCAGGTAATTCTTGTATTTTGTTGATTGTTGATAATAAAGTTTGAAGGACGAGTTGAGTTGTATGAAGCGTTGTTTCTGAACTGAATTTCAGCTTCTGGAGTTGTTTGACAGTGAAGATCCTCGAGAAAGAGACTTCTTAAAAACCACGCTGCACCGCATATACGGCAAGTTTCTTGGCCTCCGCGCATTCAT
Organism: Triplophysa rosa; assembly: GCF_024868665.1. Lineage (NCBI taxonomy): Eukaryota > Metazoa > Chordata > Actinopteri > Cypriniformes > Nemacheilidae > Triplophysa > Triplophysa rosa. The sequence goes on along the minus strand of NC_079899.1, from coordinate 26,912,604 downwards.
CAGAAAACAAATCAATAACATCTTCTACAGGTGAGTCGGCTCTTTATTTGTCATCCGTTGGGTTTGAAGATCGATTGAGAAGAGTCATTCACACCACACGTTTGCTGTGTTCCTGCAGATTTATATATGAGACTGAACATCACAATGGTATTGCTGAACTACTGGAGATCCTGGGGAGGTACAACTTTGAGGAATTTCCCGTCACTCTGGTGTGATGTGAATATATGATCATGTGATACAGTCTTCTCTCTTCTGCCGGACAGTATCATCAATGGTTTTGCTTTACCATTAAAAGAAGAACACAAGATTTTCCTGCTGAAAGTTTTATTGCCGCTGCACAAAGTGAAGTGTCTAAGCGTCTATCACCCTCAGGTAAATAACTACACATCATCTGATCTCAGATCAGACTCTACAGATGCAAGTTCATGTTGGTGTCGTGTTTGATGACCTTTTCTTTCTAGTTGGCGTACTGTGTGGTTCAGTTTTTGGAGAAGGACAGTACGCTGACAGAACCGGTGAGACTTCAGAATGAATGACATGAATGGCTTTTGGTTTGTTATTAAGGTTGTGTTATTAAAGTCGCTGATGTTGTGTGTGTGTGTACTGTAGGTGGTCATGGCTCTCCTGAAGTACTGGCCCAAGACTCACAGTCCAAAAGAGGTGATGTTCCTCAATGAACTGGAGGAGATTCTGGACGTCATCGAGCCTTCAGAGTTTGTCAAAGTGATGGAGCTGTTGTTCAGACAGTTAGCTAAATGTGTTTCCAGCCCTCACTTTCAGGTGAGCGTTCCACCAAAGCCATTCAACACGAGATTTGATCAATGAGCCATTGCCTGACAAGTTTGTGTTTGATGCCAGGTGGCCGAGAGAGCGCTGTATTACTGGAATAATGAATATATCATGAGTCTGATCAGTGACAACGCCACCAGGATTTTACCAATCATGTTTCCGGCGCTTTACCGCAACTCCAAGAGTCACTGGAACAAGTAGAACATACACACTTTTTTTACATTGTGTTACGTGATTCGACCACATTTGACCTAGTATTGTGGTATCTATGGAAATTAAACTAATAATCAGTCAAATTCATCTTTTATTTAGTTTAATTTCTGTTGACTTGTGTTGTTTGGGTTTTTTGTCAATGAATCACACTTATGAGTGTAGAATGGCAGTTTGTGACTCTAAGATAAAATCATAAACCAGATATACTGACACTGAATTACTTACAGCATGATCATACGTGTAAGGGCTGGGCAATATACTGTATATCGTGATTCACACTAATTATACATGTCTAAATCGATTCTGTGTTTTATGCACAGCTCTTCTGTGAACTATGACTCTTTGATCAGTAGTAGTGTTGTCACGGTACCAAAATTTCAGTAGTCTGTACCAATACCAGTAAAATTCCACGGTTCTCGGTACCAATTTCGGTACCAAAGCAAAACACCAGTACATGCTAATTGAAACACAATTTTATTAATAAAGCTCATTGTTAATATAAATGTATAGAAAGCAATGCCATTTTGTATACATGAAGTATAAGTTAATTGTTGCTGAAACTGTGCTCACTGGGGACTTTCATGCTGATGAACATCCTCCTCAGTCTGCTGCTGTAGAAGATAAATAGTAAGTCAACTGACTGAACAAACATGCATATGCAATATTAAAACATACCTCAGTTTTTATACTGCATTTACACAAGATTACTTACATTAAGGTAACTGTATATTAAAATAATAAATGCAACAGATAGATTTTTATTTAGTTTAAATGTGGCTTTTTAAACCTAATAGAGTTATCTATCCAAGACATACACATTGCTAGTCATACAGTTAGTATGCTAGTTTTCTAGCACATAGATTTCAGATAGGCCTAAATAAAATAGGTACTGTAAACCCCATCCTGTCCTCTCATTTATTTTACCCCATTACAGTTATAAAAGCATTAAATGGTTAATAAGGACACTTGACTGGATTAACATTGGCGCTAACAAATTAACACGCAAACAGGGACGTTTAATTTAACGTAACCTTTAACTTAACATATGCTACAACATTCATAATGCAAACGCAACAGAATTTGAAACTTACCGCTTGAACTTGTTAACTTAAATACTGATGCTTCCTCTGAAACTCTTTTCGTTTTCTTCGTAATATGACTTGAATCTGAAGTATTTCTGCGCGCATCTCTTGTGGATCAGAGCCGCGCTTATCCGCTCATCACGTCTTATTGCGTCTATGAAAAGTTTCAGACTGACAACCTGTCAGACAGAGCATTAGTACCCGGTTGACCCGGTACGTCGGTGCTACCGGGTCTTATGAAAATTAGGTACCAACTTGGACCCGAAGTACCGGTACTTTTGACAACACTAATCAGTAGGAAGTGCTGCTCGATCTAAAATCACTACGAGATTGAGTCGTTTATAACGTGCTTTGAAAAAGCAACACTCGTCAAACATCATCACTATAAATATACTGTACTTTATTATCATGAAAGTACCTGAAAAGGTTTGAAGAAAACAGCGATAGAATATCACCATTGGCATTTCCTGGAACTAATCATACTTCTTCTGTGTCATATTCTGAGTTTCTGCGCAAGAGCGCCTTCTGGCTTTCAGATTAACCGTAATTCATCGCCCACCCAACATGAACAATGACAGTTATGATTAATATGGTGATTATTGTCAACACCAGTATATTGTGACAGCCTGTGGTGGTTGTGCTTGTTTGGTCTGGAGTTTGCTTGTGTGTTCATGAGATGAACTGAATGTGTTTCTGTGTGTAGGACTATTCACGGTTTGATCTACAACGCACTAAAGCTTTTCATGGAGATGAACCAGAAGCTGTTTGATGACTGCACACAACAGTTCAGAGCGGAGAAGAACAAGTCAGTCACACCTCTGTGCTTTACAAAATCAATCATTCTGTCAGGACCGCTACCGTCAAAGATTTAAACGATAGAAATATTGAATGATGTTCTGCTCAATCTCTCCGCCTGTCCATGCAGCCTTGCAGCAATCATAATATTATATAATCATGTAGAACTTATGCTAAACGCTAACCATCACAGATTGTGATTTTAGAGAGAAGATGAAGTTGAAAGAAAGAGAAGAGGCTTGGATTAAGATCGAGAATCTGGCCAAGTCAAACCCGCAGGTGAGTTTCTCTCAGTCTTGCTCGCGTCGACTTCAAAGTGAGAGACATGCCGTAAGGATAAAGCATGATAAAGAATGATCTGATTTGCGTACGACAGTCATCTCTGATCTTCTGTCTCTCTGACTTCATCTTTATCTTTGCTAACAACTCTCTTTAACATTCATTTTTCTGTCTGTCTGTCTGTTTTGTTTTTATGGTAACGTTCTTTTCCACCAGTACGGTTTGTATGTCGATCCGTCTGGACTAAACAGTCCTGTAGAAATGGAGACTGATACCTCCTTTATAGAAGATGTTCAGATGTTAAAAAAGACAGTAGAAGAGAAAGGCATTCAGGTAATTGAGAGAATCTGTCTGAGCATCACGTTGTGGCAGAAACGCCCATATGGAAACGGGCCGTCCAGAAGCCGCTGTTGGTTTGGCTTGGATTCTAAATTCCCGCCGAGCATACAAACAACGGCCATACGGTTATCAGACCTTCACACCAAAGACGAGCCGCCTTTCCATATGGGCAACACAGAGAGGACCCACTCTTTGATTCTTTTATTCATGTGCCTTTGTCCTCTAGTTTGATCTGATTTCTGTGATATGTCAGGGTGAGGCACAAACCACCTAATACCATCTAACCCATCTAACAGAAACTACAGATCTTTAGCATGGTCCTGTGAGAAGACTGACGTGTGTTTGACGTGTGTGTAGATGCAGAGAGATCAGAGGAAGGATCGTCCGCTCATCAGACGCAAATCTGATTTGCCTCAGGACTCGTTCACCACCAAAGCCTTGGAGTCGCACCGGCGCGCCGATGAAATGCTCACCAACCACAACGGCCACTAAGCGAAGCCACGTCTCATTCTCAGCTCTCCGCTTCACGTCATCTGAATCTCAGTTACGAGTCGACGAGACGGAAGCGAGCACAGCATCAGCCGAGACGGCTGGCGAAACGTCATGCTTTTCCTTCTTTGTGGTTTTATTTTCAAAGAAGCAGAGACGGCTGTCAGTGCCAATACTGTCACCCACCTTTAATAACTCTCGGATGAGTCTCTCTGATTCTCTTCATACTGGATGTTTGTGGCGTTTTAGATGTGTGAACTCTCTTCACATTGAATTACTACACTTTGAATGAGTTCATACACTTCTGTGCCATAATGTGCTCCTGACATTTCAGATTGTGTTTGTTTAATGGACTTTCTCTGGCACGATCTGCCACTTTATAGTGATGTAAACAACAACCATACACCATAACATCCATTCATTTTAATATCACTGTGTGAAGATCTGTCCTGTGTGTGTGTTGCTGTTGCTGTTTCTGTCATCAGCTGATTCTGTTGAAGAACATCATCATCATCAGTTGATCTGAGAACTTGATCTTTGGTGGACGTCAGAGAAGATCTTCACACTCTTGATGCTGAGCTGGACTCCTGCTCTCATGTGTCTATCAGATGATTCACTGGAGCGTTCAGTGTAAACCCATTAGCACATTGACAGACACATCGATTGTTCTTCACTTTCTGTTATTTTATTCAATGAAACAGAAGCACTTCCTGAAAACTTGAAAACGTCAGTCTGTGTGTGTGTGTGATGAATCAGTGACCTGCCTGCAGATCTTTTCTGTCTCTTGTATGTTTACTGGCTTCATGCTATTAGTTTCTTTTATCATAATAATATTCATCCTGTATGTGATTATATAAATGTTCATGTATAAAATACTCTTGTCTCTTCTTTTCCAAACACACACACACACTTCAAATTTTCAATGTTGTTGCTTTTGTTAAGAGAAGCAGAAAAAAGATTTCACATTTCAACACTCAACTCAACTCAACTTTATTTATATAGCGCTTTTACAATTTTCATGTGTGCGTGACGTGTGCGATTACTACAGGAAACAGAGTTCTATTGTAGAATTATAGAAATATGTAAATTAATTTCTTTAAAAATCTGTAACATTTTGCCCTGAATTATCTTTTCATTTTCTTTACAGAAGTTTAGTGTTGTACAGCCGTATGGAATGAATAAAGAAATTAAGTGTCGTGAGCCGCACGTAACATTCAGTGTTCTGTAGAAACACGAACATTATTGTGTATCTGGATCTAGTGTTTTAGTTAGAGCTGCAGCACGTCATGTTTGAGCTGATGGTTTTTTCATACAGGAAATTATAATAATGTTACTATACATTTAGATTCACATTTCGGCATTAAGCTAACACTTTCATTCAATGCAACTAACAAGAGTGAGAAAACAACGAAGCGATACATCAGAAGGAGGAAATAATGCCAGAAGAGTTTAAAGACGCTGATGGCTAAACAGACGACATCTGAGAGATTTATTGGTGAAGTTAAAGTGTGTTGCTATAGAAAAAACTGATGCGTGATGATAAAGACTTCTGTGACGGCAGCAGATTGAGTTCTCCGTGGGAACGGGGCGGCGTGCCCAGAGAAACCTGCTGTTATAATCCTCAAACGGCCATCATGGGTCTCATCAGGACTTCGTCCTCACAAAGACGATTGTTTAGCTGCCTGGATGTCAATGTGTTGCATAACAGCTTTTATGATTCATCACAAGAAAGATAAAATGATTATTTCTAGATAATAAATACGGTCAAGCAGCACTTTGTGACCTGAGGCTTGTAAAGATGCTCTGTGATGACGAGTATCGTCTCTGATGAACGTGTGGTTACTCGACCGCTGGGTTCTTTGAAAATTAACCTGACATAATTGAGTGTGACCTCTGACCTCAGAAACCCGGTGATCTCAGCAGCTCGTTGTCTAAATGAGATAAAGCGCGTCTAACTAACTGCACGGCAGGACTGCCAAACATTCAGCCAGTGAAAGAAGCATTATGCCCTTCAGGCCGAGCAAAACACAAAAGATTGTTGTGCTTTTGAAGAAATTGTTCCAAGGATAATGAAATCTTGTTGCGTATGCGGCTAAAAGCATCAGTTTCTGCACTGCATCGGTTGCCATGAAGTCAATGGGGAAAATGCCACGCTCACAAAGGTATCAGAATAAAACTGGACTGTTCACGCTCACATCCACCACAGTCTAACCCTAACCACCATAGACCTCATCCATACTTAACCGTTAAAGCGAGCAAAATCTCCCTTCGGGGACATCCTCATTTGTGAAAACGGTCATGTCTATTTTCCAATATTAACTGTCGTTATATTCAGTCATTTAATAGAAATAATACATTGTTAATGTATTACAATTTATTGAATCGAACATAAAGAATTGTGGCATTTACATTTAGCAGATGCTTTTATCCAAAGCGACTTACAGATGAGATAAACAATTGAAGCAATTGGAACAACATAAGGACAACAAAAAGCAGAAGTGCAATAAAAGAAAACTGGTCTCATATAGCCCATCACAGTATACAGAGCTAGGGTTTTTTTCTTTTGAAAGAGTAGAAAAGAGATAGAAGTCAGAGCTGATCGGTCGGGTGTTGACTGAAGAGATGTGTTTTCAGACGGTTCTTAAAGATGGCCACAGAATCTGCTGATCTTGTAGCAGCGGGCAGATCATTCCATAAATGTGGAACCGATTCAGAGAAGGTACGTGAGAGAGATTTTTTACCTTTTGGGATGGCACCACAAGACGTCGTTCATGTGCAGAGCGTAGGGATCTGGCGGGTACATAAGTCTGCATCATGCATTAGCGAGTGAAGATAAGGGGTGCTGAACCAGTGGTGGTCTTGTAGGCCAGGAGCAGAGTCTTGAATTTGATTCGAGCGACTATAGGGAGCCAGTGTGACTTAGTGTAGAGAGGAGTGACGTGCGCTCTCTTCGGTTGCTTTTTGTTGCTTTTCAAAAAATATAAGCACTTGATTTCAATATATGGAAATGCATTGTTTAATATATCGCAGTATATTCCCATGTATTTTTGATTAGTAAGGGAAAACGTGTGTGCGTGTGCAAATAAATTAATTTAGTTACTAATAAAAAAACAACATTAAATGAACAAATATTTTTGAACATGTATGCAGAAGACTTCTGGATGCTGTTCTCTGGATAATCACTGACACAACACAGAGACAGAGAGAGGAATGCGGTGATGGTGCTGATGATGATTTAATATTTATATCCCTGCAGGGGGCGCTTCAGCATCACAGCTGCTCGAGGTCCATGAGGTGATGGAGAAACGCCGCCCTGCAGCCCCAGCACATCGGTCTTATCTCACTGTTATTCATCAAATACAACAATAATAGTGTAAACGGCTGTTGAGAAGAAGATACTTAATACTCTGCACTCTCTGCAAGCTTGCATCAGCGATCACATCAGGTGCAGCTAATCAACGTTAACTAATAGCCATTCGACACACGCTAGACTGCGTCCTGATGCCTTTCTCTGCTCCTGGTCAGCTGCTAATCGTGCTGCACTCAAAACCCACCTCCATCCCCATCTCCACAATATCTGCCGGATCATTTTCATTTAATCCCGTTACGCATCATGAACTGTTCTGGTTCTCCAGGTGGGGAGGGGGGGGACATGTATTGCTGCGCTCCCGCTTTGTCCATGCAAGGCTGCATGGATGGGCAGATAGTTTTCCCAGAACAGTTTCATTCCGCCAACCTTAAATATATGCTATTGTTAAATATTTGACAAATGAAAATTCTGTCATCATTTCTTCACCTTCGAGTTGTTCCAAATTTGTATAAATGTCTTTGTTCTGATGAACACAGAGAAAGATATTTGGAAGAATGCTTACAGATCTCAACACCCATTGACTCCCACAGTAGGAAAAAAACAATGGAGTCAAAAGTGCCCCAGAACTGTTTGCTGTCCTACATTCTTCAAAATGTCATAAAATGATAAAGTAATTTTTACTGTGAAACCATAGTAACCACTCGGCAGAAGTGAATGATGGGAGTAATATGTCGAAATGGTGAACTGGTTCCCTGGCAGCGCTCATCACATCCATCCACAAACCCCGAATATAATCTCAGACCTTCCAGAGGGTATTTATTAGAAATAAACGTATCTTTCCCTCTGGAAGTGGACATTATCTTTAGAAATAAAAAACCTTTCGCTCTCACACATAACACACTGACTGTGTTTCTGTCTTTCTTTTAAAGCAGATTCAGTGAGAATTTACAGGACACACATGGATTTGACAGATTGGAAATTAAATTTGGCATCGAGTGAAATATGTCTGTCACGGCCTGTGGTAAAACTGTCCTAATGCAAATCATTATGATCATCCTGCTGAAATTGATATTGAGATATTATTCATCAGCAGTAGAGGATCTGCATTATAAAGCTTTAAAGAAGCAACTACAAAACTCTTCGACAGAGTAACCAAGCAACAAGACAAAGATTGAGCTTTTCTTGAGAAATTAAAGCCCCATCTATGCTTATGAGGAAACACAACAACAACAACGCAACTATAATGAGTGTTTAGATCAGCAAGATTAATAAAACTACAACAATACAGCTGACTCTTCATGTTTAAGAAAATGAACTAATTTCACAAAACATCTATAAAAAGACCTTCATAAAAAGATGAAATTGCACACAAAAAATGTGCTGAAACATTTGATGCTTTCTGCATTTGACTTTATACGTGTGTCAACTTGTGTCAAATAATATCTCCGTGGGACAGTCCATAGGCGTAATGTTTTTATACTGTACAAACTGTATATTCTATCCCCTATCCCTAACCCAACCCCTAAACCTAAAGATCATAGAACACTTTTTGCATTTTTAGATTAAAAAAAAATATTGTTCTGTACAATTTACAATTTTTTTGCCCCTGGGGACCTCAATTTTGGTCCCCACAGTGACACGAGTCCCCATGTGTTGGGTGTGTTCAGGTTTAGGTCCCCACCGGGATATACAAACATGAACACACACACACGCACACATACACGGGTATAGCCTATTTTAAGATACGTCAGGGTAAGTTCTTATATAAGAGAGCTCAAATATTCATTTTAGTCTGGACTAGTCCTAAGATTTGTCTATGAAACCGGGCCATGGCTGTTTAATATCGTTTTGATGATTGATCTTATAAGCAATTTAAAAAACTCTTTATTCGGTCAGAATGATTTATAAACTAAACTCCTGACAGATATCTAACCACAAATATGTTTGTGTAGAGGTGATGTATAAAGGATTGACTGGGTCAGTTTTTTTTTCAAATCACTGAAAGATTAAAAACCGTTCAGGTTTCATACATTAAAAAACGTATTGGCACATATAATCGGCCTGATAATAATAACAATAATAATACATCTATAATAATTATTACTAATGATATGAGGAATATGGTAGGCTAATGTAAAGATTTATTACAAATAAAAAAGGTATAAAATGTATAAAATCACAACCCGAGTTTACAAAAAGGTAAAACATTCACAATTAATAACATTGAATAAATAAAGGTTAGGTTAAAATTTTCCCTCCGGCTCTGAAACTATTGTTTGTTTCTACGAAAAGAGAAAATGTGCAGATCGTCCCTGAACGTTTCTTAAACTGTGATCTTTTCATTGTGTTGAAATTTACGACAATTATTTTTAGAAATAAATAAAAATCTCCATTTTCATTTAAATCACAGACACGCTTCATCTTTATTGAAACACAACAGTTTTTGGATGTTTTGAACAACAACAAAAAAACGAAAGGAAAACATTAGCAAAACTTCGTTTCGTTTGGTTTTATTTTGAACGAGTGTAAAATCCACCCACGAAGAGAGAATATTTTCTCTTACTCTGCACAAAGCTGTTGTTATGAAATGCTTTATTACAAAAAGCGTTTGATAAAAACGAAATCTCCTGCACTTTAGACATCACGTCGATTTTCTGGTCGTGTTAATCTTTTAAAAACCGACCCTCACAAAAAAATACCGGAGATCGAGCAATACAACGAGAATCTAGGCTAGTTCTTCAGTCGCGTAAACGACAAGTGAGTTTTTACATTTGGATGACGGCAGCGGCGGCGCTGGTGGTCTCGTGCTTTCGGTAGCGCTCGAGCCAGAGTCTGAGCTCCGAGAGCCGGTAACCCTCCGGTCCGCGAGCGCCCTGGTACACCACCTCACCGCCCTGCACGATATAAAGTCTGTGGAAAAACGCGCCGTACGCGCTGTTGGACGCGTTGTTAATGCTGTCGGCCACTACCGCGCAGCCCGGCGCTTCCTGCTCCATCAGGCGCGCGGCGTCGCGTCTCTCCTCCAGACTCTGATGCCCGCGGATCTGATAGGGTGCGTCGGAACTCATCCAGCCGTCGGACGGATGCGCCTCCTCGATGTAAACCAGCAGTGAATCGGCGATCTCGGAATATCGCAGGACGAGTCGGCGAAACGCTTTCAGACGCGTCATGAACGGCGGTCAGCTGCAGCTTCCGAAATTCAGCACCAGCGGTCGAGTGTGACGGGCGAAGTCCAGGATCCGTCTGGGCTGCAAGTCCGAGAGCTCCACAACTTCAGTGTTCGGCGCGTCGCGTCCCACGCGAGCGGATTTCATCCAGTCCACTTTGTGTCCGTGGAAAACCGCTTTGAGAGATTCCCAGCTGAACATGCGGTTATTATCAGAGATGCACAGCGGAGGATCTTCATCATCATCGTGATCTCTGAGATAAAATAAAACTCTTTTCCTCACGCACAGAAAATCCAGACACCACAACACGAGCGCCGCGACCAAGAAACGAGGCAAAATGAGCAAACACACGAGCGCGTTTCTCAGACTGTTCATGATGAATAAGATCACACATCAACACTGAATGAATGAATGACAGCGAGTGAAAATGAGTGAATCACTTCACATGATGACCAACTTCCCTTTATATGATGAATACATGACAGTCAGTCAGTCAGTCAGTCAGTCACTCCGCCTCCAAACGCACCACAAACCTTCCAAGAGAGCACAATCACAAACCTCGTTCATCACTAGAACCTCGGAATCATTTACATGTAAATAATCATAGTAGAAACTCACAGGCTGCTACAGTAACTTCCTATAATACATTCATATAACAAACATACTGTATATTACAGTGTGTGTATATGCAACATTGAAAATTGAGCTTTAGAAATAGGCTACTTGAAAAAAACGGTCAAATGATTCATTAGCTTGGATAATAAGTTATAATGAGTTGAATCAGACTCGACTTACCAATTACACACTGATAACTTTACAAACCTTAAGGAAATAATAGCAGCACACAGCAGTGTGCAACTGCACGCGTGTTATTCTAGACTTCACTGCAGGACGGCTCAGTCATCACATCTGATGTGTAAATAAATATACACAATGTTCAACAGACATATTGGGATTTCTGAAAAATAAACATAGCATAAACCTGGGACACACTTGACTGTGTGTACGCTCACTTCAGAGAAGTTTTGTCTCAGTTAATTATATTTAAAATAAATATATATATATATATATATACTGCAATTAAATAATATATTCAACTGTTATTTACAGTACTATATTAAATATAATAAATGAAACCAGTTGTGGATATTGTTGTCCTCTGATAAAGCCTCAGAGCTTCAATGACAGTTAGTAGAAAACTAAGCCATAAGGTTTATACAGAAGAACACTAACATTAAGTTTAAATTAACCGTGAGCGAAACTATCAAGCGTGTGTGTGCTCTATTCTAATAGATCATACCCTAAAATACTGTCATGTTAAAGGATAATCAATAAATACAGTTTACTGTGCGTACATAGAAACAAGAAATGAAGAGAACAATAAACATTTGAATGCGTGTTTAACGATGCGATGTAGGATTCTGCAGGGACTTCTGTGGATGAAAAATGAATGACGATATTGGATTCAAAACTGGATATGAAGCGGCTAGCGTGTGATGTTTCCATGAGTTTCTCCATCACAACATTCTATTTGAAGCATTTCTATTGATCGTTGAGATGTGATAATGTTACAGTGTGTGTCACACTAGACAGAACAATGTGGTCCTATTGTTTCTTTGATGTCTGACTCAAAACACATGAAACACTTTAGTACTTCACCTCTGCATGTTCTCTGGGATGGGTGAAAACAGAAGCTCTTGTGTGATCTGTCAATCATCTGAGCACTGATATGAGGAAGATACCGCGCTCATATATCTGTGAACATTTCTTTACTCTTTCTGCCTGCTGGTGATGGAAGTACACAGCGTTGGCCTGTAACCCAGTTACCTTCTCTAAACTGTGCAGGATTGTTGGCAGCGGGGTTGAGTTCATGTCAGGACGCTCACCCGCCGCGTTCCGCATGCTAACTGAGATGGCACGTGTCCAGAATCTCTTCACACTTTAACAATGTCATCACCCACATTCTCATCCTGCAGAAGCATCATTCATCTAACATTAAATAAACAGACTTTAACACCCCCCAGCTCTCGTTCAACTCACACGAAGCACTCTTCCCCAGAGCGAGCACGAGTCACGGCGGAGCTTCTGATAGAACTACAAGAACTGACGGAGTGAAACAACACAACACAACACAACACAGCAGAAGGTTATGTGAAGAACACATCTAATGATTTATGTCCAGTATAATAATACTTCACACGTGGAGGTCAAAAAATATTCACTTTGTGTTAGAAAACTTCTCTAAAAAGTATTTTTGAAACACATCATTTCTAGAACCCTATCATTAAATTGTCAGTGAAATTGAAGAAACACGTTTCACTGTTTTCTGAAGAGTTCAGATGTGCGGTGGTGTTTATTCTGAAACAATGCAAGTGAAGAAACCACATTACTGATTCATGACAAACCCATTTCTGAGGCTCTTTAATTCTATAATAAACATGACATCATTGTTGGTAACTGATATGAATCAATCATAATGTATATTTTATATCAGAAAACTTTTAATCTCAATAACATCTGAACATCTGTTTTTATAAACACACAAAATATGATTCATGATGGCTGTCGGTTCTGATGAAAACTCTTCAGCTCTGAGCTCAGGTCATATTTCTGTGATCCTAAATGTTCAAAAGTTCAAAGTCTAAGCAGATTTTCTAAGCAACAAAACAATCAAAGCCTTTTGTTTCCTGGAGAATATACTGAATAATCTCGCGTGAAGCAGTCGTCTACACTTAACATAATTAAAGGATTCATTATAATCACATTTAAACTTTATGATCGATATTTTATTCCCAGCTGAACTACAGTAAAGGTCTTCATCATCATCATCATCATCATCATCATCATCATCATCACTGCAGGAAACACATTACACAACTGCCTCTGATACTCTTTCTGTTCTACTGGCCGTATCGCCATGGTAACCGACTGGAGCTGCAGGTGTAAGTCTTGAAATCTGTTCAGACTGAAGTCCAGTAATGATGGATTAATCACATTCAAACATCATCAGCACTGAAACAAAAATTCAATTTGCAATTTTAAAAAGCACAGAATGAGTTTCACTTTCTGTTGAACGACTCTTTTCTGCTGATGGTTTTTCACATATCCGTTGCTATGGGAGATTTAATCTCGTCATTTTCATTAAACTTCATTATATTTTGCTTATGCAACAGTGTGTGTGTTTATAGTCTCTCTCACTATTGAGCGGGTTTGTGCAGTGAGACAGTCTGCAGTCATGGAGACAGAAGATAATGTAGTGATGTACGCAGAGAGATCAAATGAGGACAAACTCACAATAATCATGCCATAAAAAAGAGATTTCTGCTTTCTCTATCAAAAGCTCAATGTGAGACCCGCGAGGCCACAAAAATCTCCTGGCATATTTAAACACATGACGACCGTGTGTGACTACACACACATGCATTTCATTGAGTTCAGGAAAACGTGCATTTACCAGCAAAGAGAATTTACAGTAAAAGAGGATATTAGTCATGTCGTGTCTCATGTTTCTGTTTGGAAGAAGACTCAAATTCTTCAGTAACAGACAAAAGACAAATGCTGTGTGGTCTATGAGACATAATTGTCTAACATGATATATATATATTTACACATAGCGTAAGTTAAAGCTGCAATATTCTCTTGAAAGCAGTGTGGTTTGAGTTTGTTCATCTGCACACAATCATCAGTCTGATCGGCTCATGAGCAGATATCACATGACAAAAAAAAGAGAGAGATGGAATTGGCCATCAAAAATAAAGCCTGTGAGATACTAACAAAGCAATAAAGAAGCATGTTACTGATCTGCTCTTGTTCTATTTGAATTATTTGAATTAATTCAACTTTCTGATTCAGCTTTCCATTCTCATATTGCTCTCATTTCTTACATTAAAGGAGTTTAATAAGATGTCTCATAGAGTTCATTCAGTGTTCAAACGTCTTCAGTTCTGTGCAGGGAGCAGGGCTGGCCCAAGCTTTACGGGGTCCACCTGTGCCCCCAATACAACCCACTATTGTCAATGTTTGATTATTTGCACGCACACTTTAAATCTAACACACACAATGTTATTAGTTGTAGCTGTGTTTGGGATGTAGGAATGTCATAAAAACAAAAACACATAAACCTTTCATTACAAATGTATTGTGATTGTCAAAACATTTGAGAATTTCATTACTTACAATTTTAGGTGAACTGTCCCTTTACATTTCGAGCACAGACCATACAAAGGTTGTGGAATTTATTGTTCAATGCATTTAATTATTTGCAAAGATTTTTTTTAAATCCTTTTTATTTTATTTTAACCACAACCTATAAACACCCTTTAAAGCCACGCAGCCCTTGAGGATGATTTAATCTGGTTTTATTTATTTAGTTTATTTACTTGCACAAAATTATTCTTAACCTTATCCCAAGATAAAACGCTGAATTGACAGATAATTATAAAATGACATGAATCGCGTAAATGAGCATTTTGTAGTGATGTTGCGTTCTGTGCTGAGGCTTCGGAGCGTGTGTCGAGAAATTCTGGAAGCTTTCCAGTGAAGCGCGTATCGAGGCTTGTTTCGCTCTAAAAAACGTTGGGTTATTTTTGTAACCCAATAGTTGGGTTAGAGATATTGGGTCGTTTTGTTGGGTTATTTCTGACGTTCATTGGGTAATTTCTGTAACAACCCGTCCAGCCAGCTGGGTTAAAGTTGAGCTGCATGAGCGGTTATTTTAAATTTCAACGGTCGACCGGCGCCACTGCTGACAGACGAGATCAGTTAATATTAATAATACTTTAATTAAATAAAAAGTGCGTGCATGTGTGTGCATATATATACATGTTTGTATGCCGCGCTTTTTTCATAGCAAAACAAACGTACATCTCAGTAGACTGTTTTTATAATCTGCATGACTGTGTCGACGCCAACACTTTCTTTTTATAACCATCCTATTTCAAACGTAGATTAAAATAATTGTTTGGGACGCACCCTCAATTTGTTTTTCTTTGTACGAAACTTTTAGGTAAGTCATAAACGTTTGTGGAAATCATATTTTAGATATTTGGCGGCGCGTCGGGATTTAGGACCCAGCGGAAGCGTCAGGACTCCAACCGCTGCAGCGCCACTCAGTCAAATGCACCGGAATTCAAATGACGAGTGTGTTCATTTTATTTCGTTACATTTATTACCGTTATCATATGTTTGAAGCAAATAGCAGAAAAATACATTATTTTGGCGTTCATTGACAACAAAACACGAGGGGGCTTGCCTCAGTGGCATTTTCGTTTTCTAGATTTGCAGCATTGGCCTTCATTGACAAGTTTTCAATATATTGATCTATCTTTTAGAGATTATATGCGAAGGAAATCTTCAGAAGTGGGAGCCTGAAGCCTTAACTGACAAATTTGCAGGTAAGAGATTAATGTCTGAAACTTCCTGTTAGTAAATAAATTAATATAATCTATCACATGACACATCAAATGAACACTGTGTACTCATTTTTACAATTAAAGTCAATAGGAAAAGTGTGACCCCTACAGGTCATCAGGCTAAGATGTAAAGATCTATGAATTTGTGGTATCAACATGTGCTTGTACTTTTTTTCCACATGACTATACATCATTTTTGACAATACCGTTAAATAAATAAATAATTATTGTAATAATAAAAATAATAACGTGTATGTGTGTATATTTACAAAAGAGAATATCTGTTTATAGGTCGGAACAAACATCATTCATCAGCAGCAATGGAAGACTTTCATGTTCTGCGGCTTGGGGATAAAACTGGTTTCTCTTAAGTCTTCGTTATTGTGGGAAGAATGATGCTGCAGGAAGACCGTCTTTTACAAGCAGTTGATACGTGTTGTATATTTACATTTTGGAGTATGCCAAGCCTGGTGGTGCTGTAACTTTTTATAATTGTGTAAGCTAGACTAACCTCTGTTCTGTTTATTTATTTGATTCTTGTAAATTGATACTTAACTGCTAGTAACATTATGATCAAAGGAAGTACATTAATAAAACAACTGCAACCAATCTTATTGTATTGGAAATAAAGATTTATAAAGGTATTTCTATGTTGTGCATTATTTGTTTACACTGCAATCAAATAATAATAAATAGGATGGCCAAAATAATAAACAACAAATATAACAATAACAAGAAAACAACAAATAACATGTTGGCAAAAATAACCCAACAAATTAGTTATTTCTAGTGCTGTCAATCGATTAAAAAAATTAATCGGATTAATCACACATTTTCTGTGAATAATCATGATTAATCGCACATAACAATAATATTTTAAAATATACTTTTACATTTGAATAATTTCACATTTTAATCTTCAAATTGATGTAGAAACAACATATTTCTTTAACAGCGTCATTTTATGAATGAAAGAAAACATTTTGATATTAACTGATGTCTCTATTAAATTGATTATTTTAACATTAATTATAGCCATTCAACAATATAATTGAGAGCTATCATGAAATATACAGAAATTGAAGGAAGTTCTCAAACACTTCACAGTCTTTAATCCTAAATTATAAATTAAATGTGAAAATCACATTGATTTCTTCTTTTATTTTGTTCTTTGATTAACGTTAGTGACAGGAGTCACAGCAGCACGTTTAAGAGCGCGGCCCCTTTAAGAGCTGTCTCAGTACGCAGATCTGACCGTCACCGCACTCCCATTTTCACAACTCTTTGCATTCATTTAAGATTTTATTTTACACTTTGAAGTCTTGCTTAAGAAAATGCAACACAAAACGGGCTTTCTGACATAATCTTGTATGGTTTTATCCATTCAAGCACGAAAGAGAACTTAACACGGATGCGCTGTCTGACAGAGATTCACCGATGCAGCCTTCAGCCCGTGACTGTACACACCAGACTGGACCTCGCGCTGCGTTTTGCCGCGTCCCACAGTTTAGAAGCTGTCTATCTTCATTGAACGCGTCAAAGCAACTGTTTAAAATCGCGCTTAAGTGGTTTAAAAGCCTGTACACGAATAAGAGCGTGATTACATAATGTAACGTTAGACAAAGAATGTCAAAACAAACGGATGGTGCGTTAATTGCGTTAAATATTTTTCACGCGTTAATTTGAAAAAAAATAAATAATCGCATGCGTTAACGTTGACAGCCCTAGTTATTTCATAACCCAACTGATTGGGTAAAACTTGCAACCCAAGTTAAAATAACCCAACAAGGGGTCGGTGCTATAGTAACCCATCTATGGGTTATATATTGGGTTATTTTTTAACCCAACTGTTTTTAGTGAGTTGCTTTAGACCAATGACGTCATAGATGACGTCTGAAGCCTCGCTTCCGCCTGAGTGCTTCAGTAAACATTAGGCTTGTTTGAGATGCACCTTGCCTCGCCTGAAAAGATGACGAGAGTAGGCGGCTGCATTAAGAAAAGAGCGCAGGCAAGACGGACACTTCCCAAATCGAGCTGTCGAGTCGACTGGAAACGGCAGCAATGGAATAGATCGCGTTCACGTTTTTTATCGCATTTTTCTTGGGCCAACGAGTTTAAAAATGAGAAATGTTCTAAATCGTATATTAGACAAACTCTCAACCATGTCAAGGCTGTACGAAAGAATTTAGATAATTATGTTCTTTGACAAACGAATGCTTAAACATATTAGAACCTCCTATTTCAAGTTTAGAGTTTATCTCCCCCTAAAAAATACATTTCAAAATTGTATGTGATATTTATCCTTCTGGGGAGTTCCTATATTGTGTAAATTCTGTGTAAATTCTATTGTGTATTGTATTGTGTAAATTCTGTAACTCATTTCCAGAAAACACAGACCCTATTTTTCCCTATAATTCCTGGACAAAGTGCAATAATTGTGGTTAAATGTGTAAAATGTTGTGAATTTAACATGTCTTTTATAAAAAATGTAATATGGAAACTGTGAAAAATGAGGTCAAACTTTTTTTTAATATTAATAACCTTTGTTAGCTAAGAATTTAATTCCCAAATGTAATTTTTAAAAATTGTTTGTAGTATTTAAGAATTATTTGGGACAATATTTAAAAATGCTGTCAAAACCAAATAATAAAAAGCTGGAATTTTGTTAGACTTATTCGATAATATAAATTATATTTCTTGTTTTGAATTTATTAATATGGATGGGTTGAACATTTTGATTTTTTTTCTTTCTTTTTTGTCTTTGTTGTTTTGTTTGTATTATCTTTTATTATTTTTTCTCGTCTGTTTTTTAATGTAAACTGTAAACCATCTTGTTTTGTAATGTTTTTGTTATACTTTAATAAAAAAGCGCTTTTTATCGCAGATGAAATCTATGCAATTGAATTGCCACTGCTTTTACATCAAGGTGGTTATGAGGACTATATATTTCACATAGGTGTGTTTTTTCCACATATAAATCTTAAAACCTACTTCAGTTAATGTACTTATTAATGGAACGCTTAAGAAAAAAGATATCAGCTGACATTCTCGCCCAATGAGCATTTAAGCTGTGTCGTCAGCAAGTTGTTTCCCATCATGCTTTTCATCAGCGCAGTCGGTGGAGAGCAACTGAGCCCGACTGAAGAATCCGACACAGCCGCCTGGCCGTCGCGTTTTTTGACACACGTCAGCATGACATCAGAGCAAGGCGGACGTAACTCGGACACATTTCTTACCGGCATGCATCTCGCGCTGATCACCGGTGATCGGTTCTACGCAGAATTGGGCCATCTCAAACGAGCCTCATAAGGCTTGTTCGACTTGATGCGGCGCCGAAGATCCGACAGGCGGGTGACATCAACGTACCGCGAGAGCGATTCGAAAAACGATAAAAAGTTTGCTTTCGAATCGCTCTCGCGGTACTTTGATGTCATCCACATGTCGGTTCTTGCGGCGCCGCACGAAGTCGAACAAGCCTATAGACATATATATTTAATTATAGACGCCGCCATATTGGTGAGGGCAAAAGCCGACTACGAAGACATACAAGTGAATGGTGGAGCTGCAGTTGTCTGGATAAAAACACAATATCGTTTTCATTTCTCAACTAATTTCAATATTTTTCTATTTACGTGGAGTACAGAAACGTTTTGCCTCCAGTTAAAGATGGTTAGACTTGAAAATGTATGCATTGTCATACGGAACTGTTAAAACTCAGGCATGTCAAGCAATCGTTTAGGCTTCATAATTATGTACACATCGCTAATGTGAAATAATTTAAGGTAGATTAAATGCACATGATCAGAACACAGCTCATTCACTTTAAAATCCTGGGAAAAATCAAAACAATTCGTCTTTACTATATGACTATATACTGCTATTTCATACTTACAATGCACGGCAGTGTTATTTGATTTAATATATCACATACATCATGTTTTACTGCTATAGCGGGTTTACATGATAAATAAAAGAACATCTTTTATCTTTTTATCGTCTAAAATTACTACAGAAAAAGCCATTTCCACAGTGAAAAACATTCGTTTTTATATAACACGTACATTAAACTATATTACGTTGGGTGTTTTGTTCGATGATTCAAATAAATCTCAGAAACAATCTCTAGGCTACATGTCTGTTTTATTCTCGACTACTATAACGTGGTTATTTATTCTGTTGCTTGTCTTGTCTACAACATATCACTGAACATGGTGCCATCTAGTGGATTCTCACGAATAACAGGCACAAATAATGGATTTCACATTTCCTTATGACAACCATTTATTTTAAAGTAGCTATAATCGAGACAAGAAGCAACTAGAGACATGGTGAAGTTGTACTCTACACGTTTATTGTAACCCATTGAAATATGATAAGAAATGTAAGTGTGATTGCGCTAGGGCTTACAGCGAACCGGGCGGGGCCAATAGCCTCGGACCTCGAGCTCAGAGACTGAAATCATGCCACGTTACAATACAAAATAGTTCCACCAGCCAGAGGGAGATGAATGACACCACACGCGTCTATTCACGAACAGGAAATAGAACTTACTTGCGGGATTTTTGATTTGTTAATGTCTCTCGGGCAAAAAGTTTGTTGGCAAGCGTTACTGAACATGTACCGAGTAAAATATTACTGAAAATTGATTAGTAATGCCTTACACTACTGCGTTACAGCAAAAGGTAATACGGTACTGTAATGGTTTACTTTTGTAACGCATTACTGCCAACACTGGTCGTGAATATATCACAAACAAGCTGTAATTAATGTGCTCTTAGGGCCCCCTGGTGGCGACGAGGTCCGGAGCAGCCGCTTAGTTCATTTATAGAGAGGAGAACAGAAACATAAACATGTCAATGATGTCAGTATTTTATCTCTTCATCTCATTATTATAATGATGTAAACATTGAGTTTTCACAGAAATATTAACTCCAATATTTCATTAGAAGTTAAGGCATTTACATTTGTGCTGTTGATTAATTAGAATCAGTTTTTACACTTTCACTTACATTAAACTGTCAGCGATCTTGGTTTTTTAACATTGTTTCTGAACTTTAAATATTGTTTGTGTATAAAAAGCATTATGATTTTTTTCTGGAGCAGTCAGCATAACTGTGTGTCAACACATTCACGAGTCTATAAATCTTCCTCAACACAAACAAAGTTAACTAATACATCGATAATTACGAAATAATATTTAAAGACACCATTATCTTTTTGTTTTATGTTCTGGTACCGTTTAATGAAACACAAAAGAAGATATTTTGAGAAATGGTTTTGTGTTCATACAATGATTATCAACATTCTTCAAAATATCTGCTTTTGTGTTCTGAAGAAGAAAGAAACTCATACAGGTTTATAATGACATGAGGATGAGTAATGATGACAGAATTCTCATTTTTAGCTGAACTGTCCCTTTACTGTGGAATACATGATCTGAAAATGTTTAGTATGTTCATCAGTTGATATTGGTGTATTTACTGTAGGAAACTTCAGTCGGTTAAAGTTGAAATGCGAGGATGTTGATGTCATGAAATGGTTTATGTGATGAGGTTTCTTGGTTTAGACATGTGCATGAGTAAAAGACTCATCCTGTTCTTCCATATACAAACAATGGAGAGAATTCACCAATGAGCTTTAATGTTTTGAAAAAGTGGAGACACTATAGGTTTGATTTATAAATGTCATCGACTTCAATGATGATGATGATGGCAGAGTCTAATAATCCTTTGATTAGGAGATCAAGCGTTCGTGTGATTGAAGGTCTGGTTTGTGTTTATGGAGAAATGAAAGTGAAACAGTAAATCAGAGCTTGCAGGGAGTTTCTGTAGTGATGTCTCAAACATTTCTCCCCATGTCTGATGAATAACACACTGAATGAGGTATGTAAGATACAGTTCTGTTTCTATTAGCTGTTTACAAACATGTGGAACTGACTAAATAAATGTTTAGTGTTGATGTGCACAAGCTACAACGGGCTGGTAGATGTTTTTGTCTGGATTTTGCATTTGTGCATTTTTTTGTGCTCTTCATCATTTTAAAACTAAGCCAATTAATGTATTCTGATGTTGCATGTTATTCCTCGCAACAGACTTATTCCAGTTGTTTAGTCCTTTGAGTTTGGCTTTGGTTTGCTTTATTTATAAAGCAGATTTAAAAACATCATGCAGGCTGACCAAAGCGCTGAACAGAGGAAAATAGAACAGACTAAGAAAAATAAAAAGACAAATAAAAGAGGAAGAACAAATATAACAATGTCAGTCCACAAGCCTCAAACAGTATTAAATACCAGTGAAAAGAAATACATTTTAAAGGGGGTTTAAAAACAGTGAAATGATGAAGCTGGCAAAAGAGGGTTTTATTCTGTCACATATCATCATTGCTTGCTCAGCATCTCTTAATGGAACATAAAATAACATTTGGTAAAGAGGTAGAAATAATAATTCTGTCATCATTTATTCCCCCTCATGTGGTTGCAAATCTGTATGTGAGTCTTTCTTCAGTGAAACACAAGAGACACAAGAGAAGATATTTTGAGAAATGTCTCAGGGGTTTTGTGTTGATACAATGGAAGTCAGTGGGGTTCAGTGCTGTTGATCCCCTGGGATCCAACCCACGACCTTGGCTTTGTTAGCGCTATACCACTGAGCTACAGGAAAGCTGTAAATATCTTCTTGTGTTTTCTGCAGATAAAAAAGAAACTCATACAGGTTTGACGCACGTCAGGATGAGTAAACGATGAAATCATTTTCATTTTTGGGTGAACTTTGTCTTTAACATGTTGAGCTTCTGAGATAATCATTAAAGCTTCAGATGTGTGTTTATAGCAACATGAAAAACAGAACTGAAAAGAGGAAGCTCTGAGCAGATATTTGAGAAAGTTTCTCTCTGTGTATTTGCTGTCAGGACAGAACTCTAAACACATCATCACCTGCCTCAGCATGTCTGTGTGAGTATCAACATCTTTGCTTTAATGCAGATATATTACATGTCTGTAGAAGTGTGTTTGACATTCTGACGTTTTAGATCTTCACAATTACGAGACATTCAAGATCTGACCTCTCCATACAAGAGCTTACGAGACAATTATGTGTCCAATAAGAGAGTGAGTTTTGAGTATAAATGTTTGAATATTTCAACATTCTATGTATGATGTTGATGTTTAATATCCCGTTTTGGTCATCTCAGGGGTCACAGTGTCCCACGGCAGCGCTGGCGGCCTCTGGATGTTTGATAGTGTTAGGGGTTTTATTGGCCATCGCAGTGATAGAGAGATTGAAGAATGAAGATGAACTAAACAAAGCTTTGAATCCTCGTCCCACTGTGACCTTCTTTAACCAAAGCGCCCCGAATGAGCAGAGCAGGTGGGTGAACTTCTGTTTTTATATTTCACTTCCCAACGTGATTCACACCAAACATGGCTGACACTTAAACCTCAAGTGCTGTTCATTACAACTGCACTCATTTGCTGTTAGTGGACAAATTTGGCCACTTTGTGATTCCATTGATATTTTACATAAATCTCATAACACTATCTTTTTTTGTTTGTTTGTTTGTTTAATGTTAAAGCTTCCAAGATATGCATTTATATTGTGATTTATTTTTTGGTATTTAATTCCCTCATTTACTCCATTCATTTGAATGTAAAAAGAACCATTTTTACTGTATGTTTTTGTATTTTGTTTTGTATGTTTGTGTTTTTTTTCACATAAAAACATGATTTTCATAAAAACCCAATTCCTCTTATTAAAACACAGTGAAAACCCCTCAAAATTCCCCTCACTTTAGTTTTTTAGTGACCTGATGGAATCAAAATAGCATGTACATGTCATTTCAATAGCTGCACTGGTTGCATATAAACTAATGTTGTAACAAACTCAACATCTTAAGTTCTAGATTTTATAACAAGTTACAGTAAAATTGTAGAATTTTTAAAAACCTATTGAGGTTGGTAAAACAGTGCAAAGACGCCTCAATATGCTTATAATGTATATATCCTTCATTTGTAACAATAAACATCAAATTTCCAAAAGATGAAGGGTCTCTGCTAAAGTGAAGTTCTTTGCCATCGTTCTGCTACAGAATGAAGTGAAAACTTCACTGTCACTGAGGCAGTAGTAGCATCGACAAATCTTACAGTGGGACTTTTACCTCACAGTTAAGTGTGCGTGCGTGCGCATGTGTTTTGCACTGTTCTTTGTGTGTGTGTGAATGTCAGTTTTTATTTGACATCATTCGGAAAAATACACTCTTATTCAATTGTATGTTTGTGTGTGTGAGTGCCGGCCACACTCAACTCAACTCAACTCAACTTTATTTATATAGCGCTTTTTACAATTTTCATTGTTACAAAGCAGCTGTACATAGGACATATTGACTATAAGCAAATCAATTAAAGTTGTACCTGTAAAAACAAGAAAATGGTGAAAACAAAGAAGACAGACATACCCACATACAAAACACTCCACACATGCAATATGCACACGTACTAACACACATACACACAGACACACACAAACACGCACGCGCACACACACACACACACACACACACACACGCACACGCACACGCACACGCACACACACACACACACACACACACACACACACAAAGACACGCACACACACGCAAACGCACAGGCACAGTGAGAGCACACATTTAAGATAAAGGAGAGAGAAGCACAGGTCAAAATATAACAGACTATAAATTCCTATATGCAATATTAATTAAGTAAAACTTTACAATTCTAAAGCAGCCCCCCTGGCCAGGCAGATGCAAAACAGTATGCAAACGGTGGCGAGGAACCCAAAACTCTAATCGAGAAAAAAAACCTCAGGAGAACCCAGGCCTAACCAGGGGATTCCAGTTCCCCTCTGGCAAAAGCTGCTGCCTCTGCACAAGCTCCAGAGATCTTGCACAACAAGGCTAAATAAAATAAATAAACTTACTAATAAGGTAAATTATAGTTTAAGATTATCATTAATAATCTAATAGCATTTGAAATTTTGTGGTGAAGACGTGTCAGGTGACCGCGTCCTTCTTTATCCAGCTCTATCATCTCAGCTCTTGTCAGGTCACCGCTTCCCATTCTCCACTCTACCATCAGGTCAGGTCATGAACTGCATCCTGCTCGCTGTGGTAACCTTGGAATAATGAGACAAGACTGGCTGAGAGTAGAGTACTGTTCTGTACTCTTTGATGCAACAAGTACATCAGTTGTGTTTTTGGTTCCGGTTGATCTAACTAGTGCAGCCTAAACCCTCAGAAGATTTATATTATGGAATTTTAGTGTATGCAAGATTAAAAAGATGCGTCTTTAGTCTAGATTTAAACTGACAGAGTGTGTCTGCCTCCCGGACAGTGCAGGGAAGACTATTCCAAAGTTTAGGCGCTAGATAGGAGAAGGATCTACCACCTGTACTTGATTTTGAAATTCTAGGTATTACCAACTGACAGGACGCCTGAGAGCGTAATGCACGTGAAGGACTGTAATACAGGAGGAGTTCATTCAAGTACTGAGGAGCTAAACCATGTAGGGCTTTATAGGTAATAAGCAAGATTTTAAAGTTAACGCGATGCTTTATAGGTAACCAGTGCAAGGTTGACAGAACCGGGCTAATAAGTTCATACTTTTTTGTACGTGTAAGAACTCGAGCTGCCGCGTTTTGGACCAGTTGGAGTTTTTGTAATAAGCCTGCAGGGCAACCACCTAACAGTGCATTACAGTAGTCTAGTCTTGATGTTATGAATGCATGAATTAACTTCTCTGCATCTGACATTGACAGCATATGACGTAGTTTAGATATATTCTTAAAATGGAAAAACGCAATTTTACAGGTGTTAGCGACGTGGCTCTCAAATGACAGATTACTATCGAATAGAACGCCAAGATTCTTTGCTGACGACGAGGGTTTTATGGAACATCCGTCAATAGTTAAGCAGTATTCTTGGTTGTTACTTATAGCAGTTTTGGTCCAATAAGTAACACTTCTGTTTTGTCCGAGTTCAGTAATAAAAAGTTGTTACTCATCCAGTTTTTTATATCGACTATGCATTCCATTATTCGATGGAACTGCTGTGTTTCATGAGGCTTCGAGGAAATATAAAGTTGAGCATCATCAGCATAACAGTGAAAGCTAACTCCGTGTCGCTTTATTATATCTCCTAGAGGTAGCATGTATAATGCGAAGAGCAGAGGCCCTAAGACTGAGCCCTGTGGTACACCGTACTGGACTTGCGATTTGCGTGACACCTCATTGTTTATTGCTACAAATTGAAAACGGTCGGATAAATAAGATTTAAACTATTTCAAAGCTATTCCTTTAATGCCGACGTAATTTTCGAGTCTATGTAGGAGTGTGCTGTGTTCAATGGTATCGAATGCAGCACTAAGGTCTAGCAGCACCAATAACGAGATACAACCTCGGTCAGATGCCAATAGCAGATCACACTGCGGATGTTCTACAGGCTCACTCCTTTATATGTGTATGAACGATCTGCAATATGTTGGATTTGTTTATGGGACAAAAAAATCGCTGTGAATTTTTGTCATTTCCTACGGATGCCCACAAATGAGCCTTAACAGCTCATTAAGGAGTTTTTTATTTTCACCAACTTAACATTGTCGATTAAAGTCCAACTTTTTTGGGTGTGCTTAGGTGGAAAACTTAGAAAAGTAGCCGAGTTTTGTACCTATCAGATCAGAGATAAGAGAAAAAAGTAATTAGAAAAAACAAAATAATTTTGCCCATTTAATAACGATTTAACTTTAGGGTTAGATCTAAATGATTCTGTCTGATCTCAGGTCAGATCTCCTGAACAACAATCATGTCAGTATTCGTAGAAGTTTAATGCAAACATGATTTACTGGTTTACATGTCTTTACAGTTATATTTAGCAGATTACATGAATACATTGATCCCTAATTCAAGCTTTACTCCAGAATGTCATGGTTCTGCCTCTTCTCGTCATGTCTTTCTTGGTCTTGTGGCAGAACCTCTTGTTATGTGTGGAGAGAAGCGTATTGTTGTCTGTCACGACATAATATGCCTTCTCTCCGGTGTCTGGTCTCTAAGCCCCCCCCTCTCGTTCCCTCGTTAGCTTCCCCTTAGTGTTTGATCCCTGTCACCTGCCCGTCACCCTCCCTGTGTTATCATCCTTCGTTAGTGTTCCCCTATTTAGAGCCTTCCTGTCCCGTGTCGGTTCATTGTTCATCGTACGTTGTTCTATGGACAGTGTTTGTTGCAAAGTCTTGTGTAGGAAAGTCTCGTGTAGGAAAGTCTCGTGTAGGAAAGTCTTGTGTAGGAAAGTCTCATGTAGGAATAAATGTTTATTTTTAAGTGTATTTAAATGTATAGTTTGTCTTGACCAGTATGATTTGGAAAGTTCCTTAAAAAATGCTTTCTCATGAGCTTTGAGAGAATATCAGGATGTTTGAATCCTGTGACCTGGACCTTTTGAAATGTTGTAATTTCTAGTTTTAAACAGCTTATTTCCATGAAATGTTCCTGTATCTAGATAGGTTGTTTTGAACATTGAACTCATATGTGGTCAGATGGAGATGTGACGGGTTGGGTTTCTGTTGACAGGATTGTTCTGGTGGAGAGTATTCCTCTCGATGTGGATTATGGGATGAACGCTAGCTTTGGGAAAAGTCTGTATGAGGAGTGGAATAATCTTCTGTCTGTGGCTAGAGATCAGATTGATGTGGCGTCTTTCTACTGGTCTCTAACTGGTGAAGATATAAACGTCAACTCATCCACAGACGCGTCTGTATGTTTGCTGTCTGTATCTCTGTATGATCCACTCAGCATTGTCATGTTACACATCAACTCAAAGGTTTCCTGTTGTTTCTCAATCAAAGGGTCGAGATATATTAGAGAAGTTTAAAGCTTTACCATCCAGAAATGTGTCTGTGCGGATTGTGACCAGCATTCCCACTCTGGCTCTCAACTCAACAGATCTGAAACTCCTCCGGGAAAACGGTCAAGAACTACAGACACTTAAATGTTACTGGCTGATTGAGTTTTTTAAAGCTTTCTTTCGTTGACTTTATTTCAACAAGTTTAGTTTTAAATTTCAGATTTTTCAATTGACCCTTTATTGTCAGATTTGTATGGAAGCTGCTTTCCGTCTCATTTGGTTAAAATGTTTAGATCGATACTAAACGAAATTATTATGAGATATATTGAGTTTCTTAATAATATGAGCTACTCAGTATCTTAAGTTTTTTTTTTATTATTATGATTTTTTTTAAATGAAAGTTTCTCATTAGTAGATAATAAGTCAATATTTCAAGAAAGTCCCTCTTTTCTTAATCAGAAACCAAGTGTTTATTATGAGAAACGTAAAAAGGATCATTATCGTGAGATACTAAGGCATTATTTTATCGTTTTTTCTCATAATAATGACTTGGTTTCTTAGGAAAAAGAGAACCTTTCTTGTAATAATGACTTTGTATCTTATAATAATGAGAAAAACAAATCTAAAAATATCAATCAAATGTGGCAGAAAACTGGTTCCACAGTGTGATTTGTATCTGATGTCAATTGAAAACCTTTCCTATGTCTCAAACAGTAAATGTCTTGATGTAGGAATACAGGTTAGAAGAGTCAACTTTGGACGTTTGACTAAAGGAATTCTTCACACTAAATTCTGGATCGTGGACAGGAGACACATTTACATCGGCAGCGCCAACATGGACTGGCGAGCTTTAACACAGGTGGAGATAAACGGAGACGTTGCAGCTCATGTATCCAGCAGATGAACACTGTCTGATGTTTGTCTGATGTTTGTCTGTAAGGTGAAGGAACTCGGTGTGGTGATTTATAACTCCAGCGGTCTGGCTTCTGACCTGCACAAAATCTTCCAGTCGTACTGGGTGATGGGTCGAACCAACGCTTCCATCCCCGAGCCGTGGCCATCCAGCTACGACACCCTCATTAACGAAGAACGTCCGCTGGTGGTCAGTCTCAGCGGTGTACCCAGTCAAGTTTACATCACGGTGATTTGACTTCGCAACAAAGACCGACGATTGAAATGCGTGTTGATTCTCAGTTTGTGACGTCTCTCGTGCTCCTCAGGCCTCTCCACCTGCGTTCTGTCCAGACTCTCGCACACGGGACCTCCACGCCGTTCTGTCAGCCATCAGAGACGCACGAGAGTTCATACACGTGTCTGTCATGGAATATTATCCTGCTTCCAAGTTCGCTCATCGGCACGGGTGAATCTCAGGACCAAATCTCTGTTGGGTTGAAGTTGATAAGAGCGCTGAACGTATTGTGTGGTGTCTTTTCTGAACGCAGTTATTGGCCGGTCATTGAAAACGCTCTGAAGCATTCGGCCTTCGAGAACAACATCTCTGTGTGTCTGTTGTTCAGCTGTGGTCTTGATAGCGACCCCTCAGTGTTGCCCTTCCTCAGATCACTGGATGCCCTTCGTTCTCCATCAGACAGCCTCAACATTCAAGTGGTAATTCACACGAAACCATCATATCAATCCTATTTCAAATCATCTTTCTTGTATAGATGTTGTTTTGTGTGTTTGATTGGCAGAAGTTGTATGTTATTCCAGTGGGGAATCGGTCACACATTCCCTACGCTAAAGTCAACCACAATAAATATATGGTGACCGATAAAGTGGCTTACATCGGTGAGTTACAGATTAGAAAACCATTCATGTTTCATATGAACATCTAGCCAGTTGGTCAAATATATCATGTTTGTGTCACAGGGACATCTAACTGGTCAGCTGACTACTTCAACACGACTGCTGGTGTGGGTTTGGTGGTTTCCCAGGATGCTTTGCGTGGAAACCCGTTCCAGAAGCAGTTGAGTCTGGTGTTCGACAGAGACTGGAATTCACAGTTTGCTATTCCACTTGCTGAACTGAACCAAAACCATGACTGTGTCTTCTCCAAATCTACAGGATAGATCGACATTTCATATTCGCAGTTTTAAAGTTCTTTTAAAAACCAATTCGACATAATAAGTGTGACTATTTCTGATGCGCAGTATTAATACACAATATGAATAATTTACGTGCTTTTAAATCCTGAATATCAACACACTCGCTTCACTTTTCATTAAAAGTATCGTTTTATATAAAATAAGTATGGATATATTTAATATGCATTTCAATTGTCCCGTTGTTAATCAAATGTAATCATGAAGTAAATGTCAGAATCATCAGTTTATAAAATACATAGTTTTTGGTTGGTTTTGGTAATATATATTTGAGTATTTGTGTTGCCTGGAAATGTATAAATAAACTAATAAACCAGTGGTTTTGTGTATTTTTTTATTCTTTTGTTTAGTCTTTGATTTGTTTTAGTCCTCAAATCAGTCAGTTTGTATTTCTGTCCAAACCACTGATGTTGTAAACTGTTTTACACAAACTCATTATCTTGTTTAAAACACGAATCTATCAAACAGTGTTATTTAACTTTTGTAATTTCAATTCAATTTTAAATGTTTATTTAATTTGATTTTTTAACGCTTTCAGTAGTAGTTAGTAGTTATACGTATAGTTTCTGTGGAAAGAATGGAAATATGCAACGCTGTGACAAACCGCTAGAGGGCAGTGGTGACGTTATGTGACGCTGTTGTGTCACACGTAAAGAAGTGCGGGAGGGGCGGAGCTACAGCGCAGCTGAGAGAGCGACGTGTTCTTATACTCAATGTGCTAGCGGCACATTCACCGATCAAGTCATGGTGTTATTAGAAAACGACGCGGTAAGATTCATTTCTTTTATATTTTATAGTCTAACTGTTGAAAAAATACATTTAGTGTACACGAGACTCTGAATGTTGATGTTTCAAACCGCGTCGCGGAGTTAAAACATGTTAGCAAGCTAAAGCTCACAACCATTTCAGACACATTTCTGCCCATTAAACGACTTAAAAAATTCGTTTAATTAATTTTAAAGTTTTTACAGCAGAACAGATCTACATCACCGTTTAGTAAAGTAGTTTTTCTTTGTGTTGTGTTAAACGTGATAAACAAGTACAGATGTTTCAGATTATGTTTATTAGGAATAACGATGCAGTGTATTGGAATTACTAGAGGATAACAACTCATTAATCACTAACCCTAATGGTATTATTTACGTCATTTAAAAAGTGTTAATGTTACCTAGTCTGCTGGTAATCATTAGATGATAAACTAAAAAAGACCCATAGAGGATTCGCATTAATGCAATGCAATATTGTGCTGCTTTTTACATTACATTTATTTTATGCATTGCACTTTACTTAATGGAGCTGATTGTACTTATCGTTGTTAATGTTGTTGTGAGAAATTGAGATTATTAAAATACCCTAAAAGTAATGTCACTGATGTGTCTCTCTCCTTCTGCAGTTTCTTACCGAACTTACTCGCCTGTTTCAGAAATGCCGGACCAGTGGAAGTGTGGTCATCACTTTAAAAAAATGTAGGTTCATATGATTCAGTGTACAAATAAAGTCCCATAAGATGTTTGTTTAATGCTTTGACATTTGATGAAACATACTAAAGTACAAAACAAAAATGATTTGTAGTGCAGAAAGTTGTTTTGTTGAGATTTGACTTGATGCTCTTGTATCTTTAGATGATGGCAGAACAAAGCCGGTCCCCAGAAAAGGACATCCAGAGACTTTTGAACCAGCCGACAACAAATGTCTGTTCAGAGCGTCAGACGGCAAGAGGAAAATCAGCACAGTGGTGAGAACAGTTACGTGTGATCTTAAACTTAACAGTGAGGGGTTTTAGAAAAGAGCCGTGTTAAATATGTTGTGTCTCTTTTAGGTCAGCTCCAAAGAAGTCATAAAATTTCAGATGGTAAGTTTTATTTTTGCTTTGTTGATGTGGTAAAAAGATGCAATGTATTCAGATGCGTTTTTATTTCTTTGATTTCAGGCATATTCTAACTTGTTGAGGGCACACATGGACGGACTGAAGAAGAAAGATAAAAAGAGTAAAAGCAAGAAGTCTAAAGCCACACAGTGATTGACAAAATCAAATAAAAAGAGAGAGAGGTGTGCTGTTAATTCAATCTCTCCAGGACATCAAACACACACCGGTGCCACTCCACCTTCCCATCAGCCCCTGCAGCATCTCAATCAGACGCCCGCATGAAACATCTGCTCCGGTTCTGATGGGAAACTTGATGTTCATTCTGTGTGTGGTGATTCACTGTGGACGCTCGATCAGGAATAACCTTAAATCCTGCCAATGTTTGACGTCTGCCGTTCCAAACCAGATTTAATTTGTCTTTTACTGGGCTGATGGGAAGGTTTTGTTTACTACAGAATGTTAGATTTACTGCATCTTTGCTGAGAGATTTCAGTTCTTTAAGATGCTGAGGATTTCATTGAGTGAGCCAAGTTCTGTTATTCATCACTTAAAATACAAGCCATGTTTTCATCGCAGAAATGTTTTGTTTTGTAGTAGGTGAAGTGTTTCTCATGCTTTACTTTTGACAATGTCTTAAGTTCATGTGTATTTGTTAGGTTTAAATTCCCCATTTATTGAAGATTATTGCTGTTGCTGCTTTATCTGAATGACAGCATCAGTCTGGTTTGAAGATGTACAGCGGAGTCTATATAAAGTTGATTTATTGATGAGGACAGTTGATGGGACACCTTTGTGTTTTTTGACGGGAATGAAACCACCTTTGTATGTTAATCTTACTCACAATGTTACATTTATTGCATTCAGCATCACTAGACATTGGTTTTGTAATGAGAGTCCCAACTACTTTTGATTTAAATGTCAGGAGCTCAGAATTAAATTCAGTTCGGTCATGATGATTGGTTGTCTGATAACACTTTTGCTTTACATCATCTACACACACTTTCAAATCACATCTTGAAATTATTAGCAAATCTGATGAGTAAAAAACACAAAAATGGAGAGTTTAAAGAAATAAGTACACTATATACACAAGTGTGAATGTGTGAGAGCTTCAGATGGCCGTCTGCCTCTTGTCGGGTCCTTCTTTGGTGGATGTCACCGTATGGTTGCGTTTGTTTTTCTCTTCTTCCAGATAACCGTTCTTCATGATGTGTGTGACGTACTGGAACAGTGTCTAGAGAGAAAACATACCAGTTACTTGTTTGAAATCAGTTAATGGATTCCAGTTATTAATCCTTAGGACACAAAAGAAAAACAGTCTTGACTTTTGTGATTTTTGTTTGTTTCGATGTCATGTGCTGAATGTTGACAAGGGCTCAATATAAAGTGGGGCTTTTATATAATACTCTCTATATTAGGGCTGTGTATTGGCAAGTGCCTCCCGATACGATACACATTTGCGATATATTGTAATACTTTAAATAGAAAATGTCAAAAGTAGAGCTAGAAATACATCATGCTGTGCACCAGCGGGGGTTTTCTTTGAGGATAAGTGTAAAAACATTCCTTACCTCTGCAGAGTGGCCATGATGTGTGATGCATGGACCTTTAGATCAGAGGTTTGGCTTCTCAAACTGTGGGTCGCGCCCCTCAAGTGGGTAGCACAGGGGAATACGCCCTTTTCACATGACGTCACGCATCTTCCGTTCTGCAGCGAAGCAGTGTATGATTACTTCCGCTAGCACTCCAGTTCATAAGGTGGCGGTAATGCATCTATAAGCTGATTTGCCAACCGCCAGTAAAACTCAAGAAGAAGAAGTTACTTCCGCTAGCGCCTCAGAATGGAGTTTACCAAGTCGCTTGCACATCTGCCACAAATACGTCTAGATGATGTACAACGTCTTGCAGACAAATTTTCGCTAACGACAAGATCAAAGCTAGAGAAAGGATACAAATTCTTCATTGAACAGTACCTGTTTGATTATGAAGGTAAGTGTTTTGTTTTCTTTTTGTGTTAGCGAAGGTGCTAGGATAAGTACTTGAATATGTGTTCTGTCAGTTTTTTTCTCACTGTTGTTAAATTCCAGCGCGACGGCAAAACGGAAGTTCTTCTTCTCCTTCTTCTTCTTGTTTGTTGCAAGACGGATGTTATGATACACTGCTTTGCAAAAAGGCGGAAGTTAAGTGACGTCATTGTGAAAAGGGCGTATAAGGTAGCTCACGCAAGTCACTTGTCTGTTGTGGTGCATTACAGTTAAAACACTGAACATGGGCAGAATAAAACCTCTGGTTCATCCGTGCTGTAAATGTGCTGGTGTCACATCCGTGAAAGCACAATACATGTCATTGTTACTTTTCTTAATTAACTTTCTGTCTAATGCACTGCAGTAGCCAAGTGACTTGTGTCATGACTTGAGAAGCTACAAACAGCATTATTTGATATAACTCATCACTCCATGACTTCTTCTGAAAACCAAAGCACACCCACACATCAGCTCTGAGAGCTCCAAGCATTCTTATATTTTTCGCCATGCTCGATTCCACTTACTTTTGGCCGGATGTATATGACATGATTAAAAAAAAAAGATCGATAGTAGAGGTATCACTATCCATACACTATTGAAAAAAAAATTGCAATAGTTACATGTATCGATATTTTTGCACAGCTCTAGTCTATATACACAACGTAAGCTTTAAAGGTTTGTTTAAAAACTGACCTAAAAAATAAATCTACTCTGAGAAATATTCAGTGAGGGAAAATGGTGAAAATCTCTCTTGTATGCATTCTGTTAATGATGGGCAGTCATGGCTGAAGACTTTTTAAACGTATTACGTGTTGTAGTGTGAAACTTTCTGTTGAAATTAGAAACACAAAAGAGAAATGTTGACCTGTCTTTTACACAATCTAGAAATACTTTATAATGACAGATCTGTCACGCGTTTCATATTCTCTGTGTCTTTTGTGTCTAGAGTTACATTCAAAAATGAAATCTGAAAAGCTCTTCAGAGGTTCAGAGTTCAGACTGTGATGGAGAGCTCATGAAGCTCACAAGAGACACTGCTGAGACATATCAGTATATTACAATATGACAGTTGAAAAAGACGTGATGAGAAACCTGCGAACCTTTAAAGAAGAGAAGACACTTTGTGGTTAATGGGATCATTTCATTGTTGATACAGAACTGGTGTCTTTTACCTTCCAGGCCTGTTCCAGTTCAGGTGTCCATTTCTCCTTCAGAATCGGCTGCACGGCACAAATAAACTCTGTCCCGACATACTGAAACAAACACTAATTATCTGACTAGAAATCAGTTCATGTTCATATACAACTTCATTTGCACTATAAGCAAAGCAAAAGATTTGTATTTCAGAAAAAAAACATCTGAATATCTCATAAATGTATTAGAAATGTTCTCATTATTTCCCACACTAGAGTGTGACAGAAGTGCCGATAAACAAAGAAATCAACCATGTGTAATCAAAGTTTACATTGTTCCATGTAACTCGGTTTGAAAGAAAAACCCTTAGGTTTGTATATTTACAAAGTATTAAGATGACTAGAACACAAGTAGTTTCATATATCCTAGAGATGAAGCACACAACAAAACCCTGTCCTAAAAAGCAGAAGACACATGACAAATGAGTGATTACCCCGTAATACTTTGGAGGGGCGTTATAACGATAATGACTTCTGCCCAACTCCAGCGCCAGCGTCTGTAAGCGATCGGACTGATCAAGTCTGGCCACACTCTTCTCGATGAACGACATCACCCTGTCAAACACAACAAACCCATTCAATAACAATTAAAACCCAACCAAGAAATTATACATCAAATATATCAAACCCAAACAACACATTATACATATGTAAAACACAATCAACACACACACAAAAAACAAATAAAATACAATTAACCCAGACAACACAATCAACACACACACACACACACACACACACACACACACACACACACACACACACACAATAGTTTTACACAAAAACAAAACACAACCAACGCAAAAAAACATAAAACACCAAAAATAACACAAAGAAACATGAAACATAAAATACAACCAATGCTGCAAAAAA